>NC_065586.1:124540819-124793319 GCF_024542745.1 Macaca thibetana thibetana | reverse complement strand
ACTAGGATGTGCAGTTTAAATTCCATCCTGTGCCTGCTCCCCAAGCTCGGGCCTGGCTCAGTGGTGTTCCCTCAAGAGTACAAAGACATCCCATGGGACCTGTGGCCAGGAAATGGTGATGGTGGAACCTTCTGAGGAAAACAGGTTTCTTCCAGGAGGTTGCATCAGGCACTGTCCCTGGCCTGATATGTTTTGAAAGAAGCAACACAGTGTTACTTGGCCTTGTCTAGATAGGAACAACTGAATTGAGGCATATCCACCTAGAAATTTCAGGCTGTGCATGTCCACACAGGCCCACAGCAGGAGCAATGTTCCTGCAGCCTCTCCAGGACACAGAGACCCAAAGCCGATGCTCCTCTGCAATGTGGCCAAAGTGGCTTTGTTTTCTTTTATTGTGTAAAGAAATGTGGGACTTCAGTTTGGAAGCCACAACAACACACACAGGGGTGCTCACTGTGCACACAGGGCCTCCACTCCAGAGTCTTTGTGTCCTCATGAGGAAGGAGCCTGTTCAGAGCCCACAGCACTTTTGGATTTGTCTGGATCCTGGAGCAAATCTGTGCTTCTTCAAATCACATATTCTAGTCCCAACAGACCAGAAAAGGTGCATGTTTAAATGAACATTTTAGTGAGATGTTATTGCATTTCAGATAAATATGTGTGTAAGGTACTCTAAAAGTGTGTATTTGGCATTATATTGGCAGAACATTTTTCCTTTGGGTCTGCAGGTAGAAATGGCTCTGGGAAAGCTGCTTCTCTCTCTCTCTCTATATATATATATGTGTGTGTGTGTGTATGTATGTATTTGTGTATATATATAGGTATGTATGTATGTGTGTGTATATATATATGTATGTGTGTATATATGTGTGTGTGTGACTGGAGATGCCCGTATGCCATAAATATCCATATATAGACACACATAATGTTTTATGGTTCTTTGATGTATTATATGTTTTGAAACCTTTGAAATTGTTACATATTTTATGATGAAAGGTGTTCAAGAGAAGTTTCAGAAGTTTTCTTTTAAAGAGCAAATTATAAATTGTATTTGATTTTTCAACCACAATCTCAGCCTCAGAGAAGGCCCATGTTAAACGTGAGAGCACTGGCAGGCCCCTCTCCTGAACTGTTCACTTGCTGGACACTTAGGGCCACCTTTCAGTCAAACACTAAACAGGTTTATTCGGACAACTCAAATGCAGAGGGAGATGACTAAAATACCAATGAATGAGGCCTGGAGGGTGGGCACCCTTCTCGCACCAACCTGGAGCAATGCCCTTAGGGTAGGGTTTCATGATGGGAGCAGCAATGGAGGCCCAGCACGTGGCAAGTGCCATCACATTTCCCCCAGTCAGGACAAACACATGAGGGACCTCTGGTTCCTCCCCCTTGGCTCTGCTCTCCCAACTAGGAGACACAGAGGCCCCCAGAAGGCAGAGGACTGTGGGGAACAAGTAATCACTCCCACACTCCTCCTAAATGCACATATATTAAAAAAATAAATAAAAACATTCAAAGGCACCTTGCCAATGGCCCATGATGGGTCCCAGCTCTTAGAACTCATCTGCTGGATGTCGCACTGGTCTGGGGGCCCCTTGGTCCCTCAGTGGCAGGGATGGAACTGTTGACTTCAGCCAGATCAGCTACAGCACCCAATCTCTCCCGTGTATAGATGAGCTACCCCCAAACCAGCCCCCACCATGGTCCTCAGTCATCTCCATGGCCCCTGGCTGCCTGTCTCCCTTACTTGATGCTCCCTGAAGGCAGGGGCTTTGGAACACCTACTGCCATGTGCCCGCACCTCGGGCAGTGCCTGGCCCCAGGAATGCCCAGTTCACACTGGTGGAACAAAGGAAGAAGTCAGGGCTCTGTTGTTAGAATGGGCTCCAGTAGCTAACGGTGCAGTGAAGATGTAACAACAATGCATTCACTGAGGCTTCTCCTACCCTTTCTCCCCTCAAACCAAAGTACTTAAATGTGTTCTAGAGCATTCACTCTGCAATATTAGCAGGTGTTTCAAGGTGTAATACACTCGGAAAGCATTTGGCTACACCCAAGGGATAAATGTTTAGAGATCCTTCTAGGGTGGTTGCCCTGAACCTGGGACATGCCACTGAGCACCATGAATCTATGGCAGGGGATGTGCCCTCCCCAGTGCTATTGGCGGGACAGTGCCTCTGTGTGGGACCATCTGGAGATCCGGAGTCTGAGACGCTTCCTTGGGAAACTCCAGCACAGGCGGAGCTTCGCAGCAACGGCACCCTCCAGAGGTGCCCAGCCCAGGATGAGGCTCCCAGAAAGTGACTGCTGAGTCTTGACTGAGGCTTGATGAGTGGAGATTGAACACTCATCAAGTGTAGAATGAACACCAGGTTCCAAAGACTTTATGCAGAAACAAATGAAAATGTCTCATTAATAATGTTTATATTGATTACATGCTGACATGATAATATTTGATATACATTGGAGTAAATAAAATATAAAAATAATTTTACCTGTTTCTCTTTATTCTTGCACTGTGGCTACTAAGAATATATAAAATCACATGGGTGGCTCACATCAGCTTTCAACCGAGCAGCACTGGCAGTGAGACCTCCAAGTCCTGGCTCAGCCTTGGACTTCCTTGGCACTGACCTGCAGGATGTAGGAACCTGATTCCACCCTTTGGATATACCCAAAGAAGAGCTCAGGCTCAGACCCTGCAGGCCGGTCCTGCTCAGCTGTCCAGGAAAGGCAGGGGCTTCTTTCTGATAATGACACAGGTGGAAGTAAAATAACAGAATAGGAGTTCTCTGAGGTCAAATCTGTCCTGTGGAGGGTCCTGACTCCCCAAAGGACTCTTGGTGGGTGATGGGGCCTCCCAACTGACTTTCATGAGAGAGTCTGGCACAGGCCTTCTAGGAGGTGGCATCCAGGTCACTGGAGCCCTGTTGATACTGACGAATAGGCCACTCATCCAGCTAGGTTCAAGGTAGCCCACGCTCCTTTAAAATCCCCATCTGGCCATGTCTTACAAAACATGGCTTTCAAAGTCCACATCTGCAGGTCCAATTTTCTAAACATTTCCAGAGGATAGTGCCAAGAGAGTCTCTGTATATGAGCAGTTTTGTAGAAAAAAGTTCCCTAGTTCCAAATTTTGCCCTGACTCATGAGAATCAGGGTGAGAACAGCTAAAATTAAAGCAGAAATTCAAATTTGCTGGAGAACATCTTGAGGGTGATAAATCACAGGCCACTCTCGTGATGCAAAGGAACAGCTAGTTGCACAGTGCACACAGTCCTGTCCCTGCCTGCAGAATCTTGTGCTGGTTGCTGGCTACACCAAGCCCCAGTCTCTCCTGGAAGAGGAGGCACTGGTCATGGCCTCACTGGAGCCTGTGTGCTTGAGAGGCTGCCTGGAGGTCCAGGGCCCCAGAGGAGGTGCTAAGTGGTGCGAGCTGGGAGGCCCACCAGCAGGCAGGCTCTTCTATGCCCCATGCTTTTGGAGATTGTATGAGAAAGCTACCAGAAAACAGCCCTCACCCAGGGCTTGCTAAGAAGCCCATGTATTGGGATTGATCTTACTTGGGCTTCAGACACCCCCTGCATATTCTCCATCGACCTCCTCTGGCAGAAGGTTGGAAACTCTACACTGGGGGTGGCAGACGCACGGAGAAGCATCCTCCCTTTCAAAGTTCAGCAAGAGCAGGGAGTGCCCACGCCTCTAGATGTTCCTTTCCCTAGTATCAGTAGGGTCAGGGTGCCCCTTCACTTAAGAGCTGGGAACATCTGAGTGCTGCTTTTTATAATCTTCAGGTCTCTTGGGACCCATAAGAATCTTTTATTTCCTCTCATTTCCCCAGAAAGGCCTGCCAATTCTTTCTCTGAAAGCCAGTTGACTCTTTACCTCGCTGTCTTTCAAGGCTCCCTTTTGCTCTCACATTAAAGAGCAGCCGTCAGGTGCTTCGGAAAATGGAGATGCCATTCAATGGACTTTGGGCTCAAGCTCAAGGGTAACTACTGCTCTGGGTTTGGCTTTTTAAAATATCACCCAGTATCCGTCCTGGAAGAAAGAGACTGCACACGGCACCCAGCTCTGCCACGTGAGCTGGAGGCAAGCTATCTGTCTCCAAAGAGCCTTTCAGCGACCAAGTCCCACTCTGAGGAGGGTGCAGCCCCGCACACTGGGCCATCAAGCTAGCAGGAGGCTGGGTCCTGGCCACAGCTGAGTGCACATGCACCTCCAGGCTGATGACCCGGATGGCGTCCTTTGTGCCTCAACCCATGCCCACGGCCCTGGGCTCCTCCGCAGAGCAGAGCGGGCTGGGAGCCTGAGCACAGCACAGAGATTAGACTTAAGCCTTTAGTCTCTCTCAAGTGCTTAAATAACCGCCTCTCCAGGCTCGCATCGGCACTGTAGAGAACGGCCGCCGGAGCTGCACTTTATCTGAATTCTTAAACTCTATCTTTAAAAATCTCTTTCTGGGTCAATTGTGTGCCTGTCTCTGCTTAGTTAACATCGCGGCCTGGCCTACAGTCGTGCCCTCCTATTTAATGAGCTTGTTCTCACACAGCCTCTCTCATTTCAGAGGAAGGGAAGACAAGACCTTAAAATCCCTTGAAGTACCTTGGGACCTGCAGAAAACAGCCCCCAAATACAGTCCATCAGCGCTTCCCAAGGCGTTGTGCGCCACGAGCCACCATGCAGCCCGATGTTTCTCTAGCAACAAACGTAGTCAGATGCCTTCGCCTTTTACTTAGCAGAGTCTTGCAAACCCCTTACGTTGCTCAGGAGTTCTTTCTCTCTAACCTGACTGCATGTTCCCTGTGGGAAGGGCCTGAGCCTTACCCTCGCTCTAGCAGGGTTTTGACTTTTTGTAACCCCCGGACAAAAAGTTTTGACATTTTTTGTTGGAGTTGAGAGAGGAAGGTGGCCTCCACAGTAG
This sequence comes from Macaca thibetana thibetana, assembly GCF_024542745.1. Classification (NCBI taxonomy): domain Eukaryota; kingdom Metazoa; phylum Chordata; class Mammalia; order Primates; family Cercopithecidae; genus Macaca; species Macaca thibetana. The sequence goes on along the minus strand of NC_065586.1, from coordinate 124,788,392 downwards.
GAAGGAGTAGAGACAAAAGGTCTCCGGTTTATCAGCAGCAGCCCCTGGAAAGGCACTGAACTTCTGAGTCTTTTTTTTTTTTTTTTTTGGGAAATTGCCAAAATGTCTACCTCCAGGGGTCCTGAGAGCCAAAAGAATATGGTATGTAGAAGGAATTGGTAAACTGTAAAGTCTAAACTCAGTGTCTTTAGTAGCTGAAAATCGAGGGGAAATCAGAATGAAGGCTAGAAGGGTTTCCTACCTCTTGGAAGCTGTTTTACCAATAAACTGTTCTCAGAGGCTGTCAGTGGATCAGATTTCCCCACCTTGTGCTTTAGATGAGGTTGGAACTGAAGGCCAGGATTTCAGGACACGCAGGCAACTTCCAAACACAGAGCTGAAGGGAAGTCTGAATAGGAGCAGGTGGCTACACGGCCACGGCCCTTGCCCTGCCTCTTTCCAGGTGATCTGCTTGGGAAGGTCACGTAGCTACTGGCAAAGCTCAGGTTATCCACCTGGAAACCAATCCCAAGATATGTCATTGTGCTGCCCCTATCGTGAGCAACAGGAGCTCAACCCCGGAGACTGGGGATCTGATCCACTGACAGCCTCTGAAAACAGTTTATTGGGAAAGCAGCTTCCAAAAGGCAGAAAATTCTTCCAGCCTTTATTCAGTGGGCAAGGAGTTGTGCTTCTGATTTCCCCTCAATCGTCAGCTACTAATGACACTGAGTTTAGACATTATAGTTCACAAATTCCTCCTACATGCCCATTACTCTTTTGACTCCCAGGCTCCTAGGGAGGTAGACATTTTAGCAATTTCTAATTTAGAGAAGAGACTCAGAAATTGGGGCCCCTCCAATAAACCAGAAACGTTTTGTTTCTACTCCCTCCTTCTGTGGAGGCCACTTTCCTCTCTCACCTCCAACAACAAAAAAAAAATGTAAAAACTCTTTGTCCAGGGATTACAAAAAGTCAAACCCTACTAGGGGTGCTGTGTAGAATGGGCCTTAGAAAGTGTGGCGGTAAAAAGAAGACAATATTTATCTATTGGATCCTATCCTAGGTCAATCAGGATGTGTCCCCTGGCATGCTAATTCCTTCACGCTTACTGGTGGGCATTTGCATTGGAAAGGGTAGGAGAGATTCTGCAGGTGCCCCCTGCAATGACAGCAAAAAGTCAGAGGCACCGCAGCCACTGAGGATGGGGCTATCAGGTACACCTGCCACAGTTGGGTGTGTCAGCAATGGCTGCAATGAGCAGGTGGAACAAGAGGGCAGGAGTTGGGAAAAAAGCAGAACCCAACTCATCACACAGGCATGTCGCCGTAGCTCAGGGCTCGGAAGTAAAACACCTCATCGAGGATGACTTGTCAATCATAATCACAAGAGCGTAAGTCCGATGTTGTGAATAAACCAACACTCGACAAACAAGAGACCGTAGAGCTAACTGGAAAGGATCTTAAAGTAACTCAGCCGTGAAAGCCCCCACAAGATTAAAGATAGACTCCTTATGTACGAAACAGTAACAAGTGGTTATGTTAAAAGATGAGGTGCTTATACAACAAGAAGACGTAGTTACAACAATGAAAACAACTAGAAATTGTGAAAATAATATAGTTATAAAAAACTCAATAGATGACTACATAGTTCATGAATCCCTGATGAAAAACAACTAATCAACTAAAAAACAGAACTGAGAAAATGACATGAACTGCAGCAGAGAAAGTCTGAGACACAAAGGGATGAAAACAGGAAAGGAGGACGAAGGTGGATCGAGAGGCTGCAGCACACAGCCTCAGTGAGGCTCAGAGAGAGAAGACAGATAAAATGTTGGTGAGGCAATGTTCAAACTGATGATAATGAAGAATTTTCTAGAACGAAATCACTGAATGAGTTAGATATAAAAATTCAATTAAATGCCTATAGAATCAGTAAAAAGGAGCCCAGACCTAGACATGTCACCATGTAACTGCAGAACGCCAAGGATAAAGAGGAACAGGAAAAGCAAAGATCAGCTACAAAATAACCACAGCCTGGTGAAGGCAGACTTCTCATCAGCTTCAGCAGAGACCAGGAAACAATGAAAGGATAGCTTCAAGACGCTGAAGACAACTTTTTAGACGAGGAAACAATGAAAGGATAGCTTCAAGACGCTGAAGACCACTTACTGTGAGCCTGAAAATCGACATCCATTCAAGTTGCCATGAAAGAATGCAGCGGAATGGGGATATTTTCAGACAGAAAGGGAATCAGAAAGTCTGATCCCTGTTAAAAAGTACTTAGGGAATGCACTGTAGCAAGGAAAAAAGAAACCAAAGAAAGTCCTGAAATTCAGGAATAAATGATGAGCACCAAAAAATCAATTACACATAAATACTGTATTTTGGAAATTTTTTAAAACTAGACATTAAAAGAGACTGATAATGAAACAATAATAAAAGTATTAACTTCTAGGCATATATTTTGGATTAAAACTTTTCTCCCTTAAAATGTATGTGTTGAAGCCCTAACCTCCAGCGTGACCGTATTTGGCGGCAGGATGTCTAAGGAAGAAATTAAGCTTAAATGAGGTCATAGGCATGGGACCCATAGGATCAGTATCCTTATAAGGAGAGACACCAGAGAGTTTGCTCTCACTTCCTCTCCCACCCTTCACATCACACACTGAGGAAAAGCCTGTGAGGACATCACCATGAGGCAGTGAGGTGGGTGGTGGCTGCCTGCAAGGCAGGAAGAGACCCTCACCAGAAACTGACCCTGCCAGACCTTGACCTTGGCCTTCCAGCCTCCAGTGCCGTGAGAAAAGAAATGCGTGGTGTTGATGCCTCCCAGGCCATGGTGTTTTGTGATGGTAGCCTGTGCTAAGACAATGTATATCAATAAGCTGGTGATAAACTGCCAGGCAATCATGTAGGAGTTGGGAGAAGCCTTGGAGTGGAATCAGTGTGCTAAAGTTCTTGCTCATCAAATTTAGTCTTTGCTAAAATAGGTGAGTTTACATTTTAAGGTTTAGCATTAAACTTTTAGAAATAAAAGATATTGTTCTTCACCCAGTAAAGAAAAAAAATAGGACAAAATACCCGCAGGTTGAGTGAACGAGCAGCAACCTGACACACTTTGGGATACCCTTTGAGGAAGATGCATATAAAATACTACAGTCACCTGGAAATAATAGTGGGTGGGAAGATAAAGTGTCTGACTTTAAAGATATAATTATTCTTTTAAAAAGAGAAATAACATTGAGTATAATTAAGTATTGTCTCTGCTTTGCTCATTCTTTAGCTTCAAGATACCCGTGAGTCCAAACGGCCCTGTTAGGGTATCAGTGTTAACCCTGCTGTCAGTATGGATGTGGGGCTTCCAACATTCGTCATGCCAAAACCTGCCCTGCTCCCAAACAAACAGTGTCTTTGTATTTTGCGGTCAAGATGAATCTTGGAACTGACCATGTTCTCCTCATTGCTTTGGCTACTGGGAAAATCGAGTCATTATTTAGGAGTTAACTCTAGTGGCTGTGAAAGACATTACAGCATCCAATGACCCTGCATTCACTGGGCCCCACTTTGCCATTCAAACTTCCTTTTCCCTTTGATCTAATGTCTTTATCTTGTTTGTTTCGCTCCCTAATTACTGTTTGTGTGACCTTGAGCAAGGAACTTTACTTCTTTGTGGCTCATGTCTGTGCAGTTGCAATAATTAATAGCACCTGTGTGTTAGGATTAAAGGAGTTGTGTGTGTGTATGTGTGTGTTTGTCTGAGTATGTGTCTGCATGTGCATGCTGCCTGTGTGTGTGCATGTCTGTGTGTGTGTGTGTGTGTGTGCACGTGCGTGCACATCACTCAGTTTAGGAAGGCACACAGGGCACTGGTGAGGCTCAGTAAACATGAGCCGTCATCATCACTATCTGAGGATGCAATTTTATGAACTACCTCAAGTGACGAGATCAGAGGGAGAATAAATGAATGAGAATATTTATTTGGGTAAACACTAAAAATTAATGGAAGGCACAGAGCTGGGGTGTCTCAAAAAGAAAGGCATGTCGTGTTTGCTCTCCTGCTCCTAATAAGATAGATGAAAAAAACAGCTAAGTAAATAAATGTGTGGAAGGAGGCTGTAGAAGATGAGAGAAGACCAAGTATCCCATCGCTCGTGGGTAGGAAGCATGTGTAGCATATGCAGAGGATTGAGGCTGGCCGAGTAGCATAGAGTGAGCACCACCAAGTCACGGAGCAAAATGCACGTGTAATTGGCACAAGTCTTCGATTGTGTAATTGGCACAAGACAAAAATCCCAGGGTTGAGGTTCAGGAAACCAAAAGTTTGATTAAGCTTTTACCATGTGCCAGGCACCTTGCTGTCAGTTTCAGATAGTTGGTTTCATTTACCCTTTAGGGTAACATTATTACCAGAAATGTAGAGATGAGGATGCTGAGGAAGGAAGAGTTTAAGTAAAGTTCCCACAGTTGACAGCTGTGGCCCTCCAGGGCCCAGGAGGGTAGCCACCACACGCTTGTGCCCAGGCTCTCAGAATAGCCAAGACTCCCATGGCCTGATGTCTGTGCAGTCCAGGGGCTAGCCCTGGTAGGTGTGAAGCCCCAACATTGCCATATCCTTTTTCCACAGCAGGGAGCAGTGTCCCTTCCGAGGGTCTGCAGAGCTTTGCCGTTGCATTGTTTGTTGCCCTCTGAGAAAGTGAAGCACCAAGAAGGCTGGTGGCCAGTCCCCTGTGAGTGCGGCTCCTCCAGGAACCAGGAAATGCCCGTCTGGAGCTCCTGGGCTGAGGGTCAGCCACAAGGCTGAGCTGCGTCCTCAGCGTGGCTGTCAACCCATGCGAGTTCCATGCCTCACCTCTGCTATGAGAACAACAGGGAGGGAAATTCAAATCAGCTTTTGACAGAGACTCAGGGAGCCTAACAGTTTAAAATTTCCAAAGCAGGACATGATTTTAACATGGTGCATGGCATGTGTTGTCTCCTCCAGGTGACACGGCCTGTCAAGGATCCCCCAGGACCTGTGTACTCCCCAACCCTGGGGCCCTCTCTCAGCAAGCTCTGGCACCACCACTCCTGCTCCTCTCCATCTCCATTACATTGGTATTTTTTAAAATGTGCATTATTTCCTGAGGTTGGAGGAAAGCAGTCTGACCAGGACAGTGTAAGTGATGGTCCCACCACCCCGTTTTAAAAGAGAACAACCGCTCTGTGTGTGTGTTGATGGCCCATTTCTTTTCATTGCCGAGTAATATTCCCTTGCATGGATGTGCTGCCATCTGCTTATCCAGTCACCTGTCAATAGACAGTGGGTTGTTTCCAATCTGGGTCTTTACAGATAAAACTGCTATAAGCTTTGTGAATCTCTGCTTTTAACAACACTCTTTAAAAAGAAAGTGATAATCCGGACAAGGAACACTTATCTGAAGGTGCCTGGCCAAGAGATCACCACCCACCGTTTCCTCCCCATACATGCCTTGACTCAGGATGGGGGCCTTTTCAAGGCCCAGTTTGCTCTGCTTTTTCCTGTGACTGCAGGAGATTCACTCTCAACTCCAGCCTTGGACCATCTCTTCCCCTCAACCAGCCCCCTTTGAAGCTGAGCAAATGAGGGGCTACTACTTAGGCAGGGCCGAAGGAGGTGGATTAGCCATAATCATGCATAATTTATGTGGAGTTTGTGCAGCCGTGAAAATAGGCCAAGGCATATTTTAGACAGTAAATCAGACTTGATGAATTGGAAAGGCTGTTTGGCCTGGGTCATTTCCAGGGAAGCCTGCATGGCTGCTCTCCAGCCAGCCTGACTCAGTTTCCCCTCGAGCAGCCATCCGAAGGGCCAGCCTTTCTTATGTCAGCCAGCAGCTCCTGCCTCTCTCACAGCAGGCAACTAAGGGTGGACTGTGACTTCACCGGGGGCACGGGGCTGAGTCTCACTGAGAAATTCTACACGGGATCTGAATCACTGATTCCTGCAGAGAACCGGACAGGGGCCCTGCCTGTTTCCCCTCGTGTGTGCCGCGGCCAGCTGGGCCACTGCAAACAGGGCTGTGTAGCTTTAAGAAGCAAAAATTAATGCAAAAAGCTTATTACAATCCCGGTGGCTGCTCGCACTCTCTCTCTTCCACTGCCCAAGTGTCTGAATTTCAGCTTCAGATGAGTGTGGCCTGCTGGGATTTGAGCTGCCAGTTTAATTAGTGTTCAGTAATTTCAATAATGAGTGACAATTCATCGGGGCTTTTAGGTTGGTCTTCTGTTCAGAAGCAAATCAATAATCCACAGTTTTTCCCCTTCTTTTAAAGACAAGAAAGTGGCATGTGAGTTACATCAGATGAGAGAAAATAAATGAGGAAACGCTCAAGTCCCTCAGTAACTGGAGAGGCAATTGGCTTTAATGGCGTGGGCAGCCTCCCTGGTTTGTTGATGTTATTGGAGGAACAGAAAGGTCATTAGTAGCTGGAAAGAGGCTCTCGGATTCTCACCGTAAACAGTTTGCCCCGGCTGTAACCATAGTGATTTGGGTAAATGAACACAGGTATACGGATTACTACTGTATTCCCCAGGCTGCCTGTATTATTGCCTCCGAAGATATAAAAACAATTGAGGCTAATTGTATGAGAGTGAGTTTATTACAAACATAAATGGAAAGGAAAAAAGAAAACCAGAGATGTTTTTCCGGAGACTCCCCCTACCTCTGTATGTGTCATCTACGCCCATGCTGGCGTCTGATCTGCGGCCGCCGCCAGCTTGTCCTGGGCTGTCTTTGGAAAGGCACCATGCGTGGAGATGCACTGTTGCTGGAAATCGGGGCTTCTGTGGGTTTGGAGATCTGGCTTTAAATGGGCTGTCATCAGGCTCCAAAGCGCCATCAGGACTCGCAATTACTTTTGTACTGCTGGTGGCTGCATGGACCAGAGGCGCTTCAAAGACAAGGAAACGCATTTATCTCAGCCAAGGCATCGGGGTGGTATGGCTTGCCCCAGCCAGTGGCTGAAAAGTTACCTGCATTATGGCGGGTACCCTGCCAGTCCGCGGGAGCTGTGGCTTTTTTGTAAACTCGCATGCTCCCTTTTGTTACAGCTACAAAGACTCCATCTTCATAAGGTGTTGTGATTTGCCGTATACAAACCCATTAAAAAAACACAAATGAAATCCCCAGCTGGGAAGGTCAAGTCTAATGAGGTGGGCTGTTGCGAGGAGTGGTAGCTCACAGCATCCCCCATGTAGGCCAGAGGTGCTCCAAGTGAACAGCTGCTTATAATTATTCTCATCTGACACTTTTCATTCACCTCAGGTGCTATTTTTTTTCTCACAAGAGAACAGATTAATTGTATATCAACTGATATACATAAAAAAGGGTTTGATAGAAGGCTTAATAAAGTAACATTAAATAGGCAATCCCACTGAAATTCTAATGTGTATATTCTTAATTAAATTCCCTTGTACTGTTCAGTAATTCAGGCGCATCCTGTTTCCTTTTGCACCCACGGAATAGAAAGCCCGGAATGAGGGCAGAAAGGAAGACGGGCACATGAGGATCTCACACTTTCTTCCTTTCAATCCCTGCCCACCTAGGAGGAGTCTAAAAAGAAAAGGAAATTGGCAAGGTGGTACCCAGGCTCTTATTGAGCAGCATCTGTTGCAGATTCTAACACTAAAGAATGCATGTGTGCCCTTTAGGATTTTCAGAGTAGTTACCCTGTCCTGGGTGAGAAAGTATAGGCTTGTTAAAATAAAGGATTCGAAAGAGAGAAAAATAGTAGAAACAGAGAGAGAAAAGAGTAAAAGAGAGAAAGAAAAAAATAAGAGAGGGAAAAGGAGGAGAAACAGGAGAAGATGAAAAAAGAGAAGGACATGAAGAAGAAGGAAAGGGGAAGAGGAAGAAGGAGATTATGAAGTAGAAGAAAAGGAATTCCAAGGAGAAAGAGAGCTGCTCAGCAGCCCTGGGTTCACTCCAGAGTGTAACTGTTGAGCCAGAGAAGAATAAATATATGTTTAAAACCAACGTGTAGAGGTAATGATGCAGTTGTAATTCATTAACTGCCTTGAAGGGAATCCTGCAAAGGCGCTCTGCTCGGCTCCAGAGCATCTGCACCAAGAACAGCACCTCGGGGCCATCCTCTTTCAACAACTGCCCAATTTTGCCACGTTAGGGAAATTGCAGATTTTCCTTGCAGGCCTAAAAGTAACTCTTTTGCTACAAGGGAAAAGAGAGGAGCAAAACAAGGCAGGTAAAATGAAGTACTTTCTTCCAAAATATTTGCGTGGAAATAGCCATGAGATTGATAGAGACAGAAGCCTTTGCTGAATTGTCCAAAAAAATGGCAGGATTCTTGGTCAGATGCAGATTGACAACTTGGTTTGAAAAGTAAGTATACAACAATTCAAATAGATCGGGACTCAGCAGGGGCAGCCCGGCGGACCTGCCGGTATACAAACCCATTAAACATGGCGGTGACCTTCCAGCCCTGCTGGAAGGAATAACTTGAATAGCTTCTGAAGTCAACAGACTTCCTGGACTGTGAGTTGAATGCCACCAGCAGGAAGAACAACCTGGAATCCTTGTGCTCACATGGTGTATTGCACTGTCACATGGACCACTGGATTTGTAGAAGAACCAATGATGACCAGGCTCTGCTACACGGAAGCTGCATGGCTACAGGCAAGACACTGGCCCCACAAGCCTCAATGACCTTTTCCATAGATGGGCTAATACTGCCCACCTTCCAGGTCTCATGCCCTCACGTGTCCATTCACTGACTGTCCCCTGGCTCCCTATATTGTGCCAGGGGCTGCCTTGTCCTCTGCAAAGGCACATGACCATGCCTTGTCCTCTGCATGACATGACCTTGCCCTGCCCTCATGGAATTGTGCTGGTGGATGCAACAGCAGATACAAATGCCACAGTGTCTGGCATCCATGAGTGCTGTGGAGGAAGGGATCATTTAGGGACCAGCCCAGGGGTGGCTGGGTTTCCTAGGAGGACCTCTCTGCCCAGAGTTGAGGGAAGCAGCCTGGAGAAGGCAGCAGAAAGGCATTCTGGGCCCAGAGAAAGTCAAGGGTGATGAGCTGGTGCAGAGGTAACCCTGGCTTACAGGTGAGGCCTAAAGGGCGTGGCAGGAGCCAGACCCAGGGTGTGATGGGCCACTTGAACTCCAGAGACTCAGGAGTGAGGAACATCACGCCCAGAAAACCATCAGTCCAAGAGCACCGGCTGAGGTGTGGAGAGTGGGGCAACTAGGAGGAGGCGAAGCAGAGACCCACTGAAAGGCTGTTAGTGACTCTTAGTGATGATGGAGCTGGAGGAAGATGGCAGTGACTTGAGCTAGGTTCATGGCAGCAGGTTGGAACGTCAGAGCCAGATCTGGGACATGTGTGGGATGGAGAGCTGCAAGGGCTCCAAGGACAGCACCCAGAACTGTGTGGCCTGAGCCACAGCCAGGGGCAGGGTGAGAGGGAAAGGAAGCCTGTGTCAGGGGAGGAGCCTGGAGGAATCAGAAGTTCAGCTGGAGATGCCTGCAGACACTCCAGGGCTGGTGGGCAGTTAGAAGGCCTGAATGAGATGTGGCAGACCCTCAGTAAATGACCCCCAGTGCCACAGAAGTAAGGTAGGAATGAAAGCAACATGGCACAAACCACTCTGAGCTGTATTTGTGATTCCTCTGTCCCTGTTAGTCCTGCTTGAAGTTGAGCACAGACTCTTCCATGGTTGTAACAGTGAAACCTGAAAAATAATTAAATACACACATACATGCACACACACACGTACCCACGTATACATACAACACAACATATAAGCACACATATACACAATAGATGAAGATGAATCCACACAATCCTACATATACAAGTGCATGCTTATGTATGTACACACAGACATGTGTACATATATGCTTACATGCATGCACACATATGCATATGTGCACACGCATACACAATATACGCATGCACCTACACACAGACTCTCAGGGGCCTCTGAAGTCCTTTGGCTGTCAGTGCTGGCCTGGAAAAGCCTTCAGTGCCTGCATGGTATATAAGATTTGTTCTGGTCAAAATGCACGAAGGGTCTTACTGGAACCTTCTGAGATTCTTTACCTTTCTGGGCCTGAACGGTGGTTTTCCCCGTCTGCTTCAGGTGGGCCCCGAGGAACTGTGAGTTAAACCTGCAGAACTGGGGCAGCTCACTCCTAGAAGACGCCTGTGCTGCCCTTAGAACAACAGGGCTAGAGCTGCTCCTCTCCTGAGACAGGACAGGAATTGCTTTGCTAGCTGACCTTAACAGGAAAGTGAAAATTCTCTTCCTTGTCAGGAACCAGACACGGCAGGTGGACCTCCTGTGCCAGTTTGCGCTGTCCTGGCCTGAAGATTCCATGGCAGGTGCTTGGTTTCCTTCAAGGGCAGTTGGCCACCTCCCACCCCACCCACAGCTTGTGTCCTGCAGGCCCAGACAAGAGCAGCAGGATCCAGGTGAGCATCTTGTAGGAGGTGCCTCCTTGCTCTTTCCAGCTACAGCCCTCACTCCAGCCCTCCTCCCCGCTAAGCCCCCATGGGCTTGCTCTTTCCTGCCAGATAAGGTCTCAGTGGCTGAGCGCCCCTTCCAATCCTGTCATGTGACCCCACTTCCTGCCTGACCCCCTCCACCATGGAGTCTCCTGACCCTGTGGCTCATCCAAGCCGGGCTCGTGGCTGTTCTAAATGCTCCGTGTGTGTGGCTCCACAGGCCTCCACTCAGGCTGCTCCCTCATTGCCACAAGTATCCCATGACTCTTGCTGACTCACAAACCTTACACTGAAGACAGTCCCTGAGCCTGGGCTTCTGGGACCAGCAGCCGGACCAATGTCAACACTCAACAGTTGGGTAAAAACCAAAAATGTCCATCAGGAATTCTCACAGATAGACTGTCCCCAAACAAACAGATGCTCAGCTTCATGGAAAAAAATAAATGAGACTTGGGTTATGGAAACCCTATAGCCAAGAGCATGGCTTATTGTAGCCAATGTCATCCAGGATCTGGAGCTTGGAGAGAATGAGCCTGCAAATGCATCACCAATTAGAAGCCCTTGAAGCTCAAAGATATTCAGAGGGTGAATCTAGATCAGAATGACTGGAAAGTCCATCTTCCCAAAGGAGAGATGGGGCATTCCTCCCATAGCTGCGGTTCTCTTGCTGTCGATTGACTAGCCCGCCAGCTGTACCCCAGGGCAGGGGAAGCCATCAATCCAAACTTCTTTGACCTCTTGGGACAGGGAAGCTGTGTGCTAGGTTCCTTCCTAGGCACATCAGACAGAATCCTCACCCAACCTTGTGAAAAGTACCATTAGTATCCCATTTTTAGATGAGGAAATTAAGGCTCAGCTAGAACAAATAAACTGAGACCACCCAACTTGGAAATGATGGAACCTTGACATGAGGCAACCACCCAACTGGGAAATGATGGAACCTTGACATGAGGCAACCACCCAACTGGGAAATGATGGAACCTTGACATGAGGCACTGATGCTTTCAAGGCATTTCTTGTAAGCAAAAGGAAACACGTCCTCCATCTGACATCACCATTAAAACTTTAGTTCCTCATAGCAAAATCTAAGACACAGAATGAACAGTAAGAATTTAAACATCAAAACCACACAATACATATTTTTTAATGTTTGAAATTCTGTAGAGGTGAAAATGGCCCAGGAGGGTGGGCTTTGGCTTGACACGGGCAGGTCCGAGGCCTCGCTGAGCTTCCACGTCTTCCTCCACATGGCAGCCAGGAAGAGGACGCTGGGCCATGGAGATGCAGCCCCCGGGAAACGGGAATTGCAAACGGAGTCCACGCAGGTGTGTAGGGGCCTTCCCTGCTGTGATGATGGAAGTCACATCCATTTTGGCGGTCAGTCCAGCAACAATTAGGGCTTTTGTGAGCAGCTTCACCCCGACAATACCTCTCACAGAAGGAGCTGCCCTTCTAGTCTGACTGCCTTGCTCCTGCACGCCGAACTTCTTGTCTCAGCAGGATGTGACAGGATCTGCTGACCTTCCCTGCAAGCTCACCTGAAAGACATGACAGACGCAGGCCCCGACAGGGAGCAAGGCAGTGTGCTCAGAGAAAGTCATTCGGCAACCACTGGGCACTGGTGCTTGCCAGGCAACAGGCACCTACTATGTGGGAGGAACCGGGCCCACTGTGTGCGAGGAATGCAGACCCACTAGTTGTGAGGCCTGGGGCTGGGAGTTAGGGAATAAAACTGATGGCAATCGGCTGTCATGGGGAAGACTCAGTGACCTCTCTGTCAGTCCCCTCATGGTCAGGGAAGTGCTGGCATTTGAATGTCCCCTGCCGAGTAGGGCAGTCTTGCCTTTTGACTCAAACCTTTCTTTAGTAGACACAGGAGGGTCCCGAGAAGTTTCCAGAAGAAATGCCAGGAAGTCAGAACCTGTCCCTGGGCCTCACTGCCTGCAGCCTGCAGGATGCCAGGGACTGGGGAGCAGGGCGCAGCCTCTCTCCCCAGGGTTGCGGCCCAGCACACAGGACCCAGATGGGGAAGAACGCATGAGATCACTTCCCAGACCCGCCCCTGAAGGCCATCCCTGCGTTCCCTGGGCTTTAGTTGACTCGTCCTGAAATAACAGGTCTGAAAGAGGTCATGTCCTCATTCCAGCCCTCTGTAAAGTGCATGCCCACCTTTTTAGCCATCTCTCATTAAGGTTTCCTTCTGGGCTACAGGCATCAAGGTCCTGCCCAGGAGCCGTTCAAGGTGGTCTGGTCTCCAGGCTGGCCAGGACAGGGGTCCCGTGGTGGGGGCTGGAGCTGGGAGAAGAGGCAGTGGAGAGCGATGCCCACAAGGGGCATCTCTGTGGAGGAAGTGTCCATGTCATGCCCGGCTCCAATCAGAGGGAAGCAGGGAACCCAATGTCTTTGCTTTACACATGTGCCCTCTGAGGGTCGGGTCTGGAGGCAGCGGCAGGGTGGGGGCCACAGCTGGAAGGGAAGCGCAAAAGTCACGCGGGCATTTTGCAAACTGTCACTTTAAAATATGGGGTGTCCCCACTCAGGCTTCCAGGCAGGGCCACCCCCTGCCTATGAGGAAAAGAGCTGGTGGAAAAGAAAACCGGCTAGCAGCCCTAAGGAGGTTGGAGCCCGTGTTGGGGGGAAACTTGTTATTCAAAGAGAGAAAGAAGAGAACTGCTGAGCCAAAGCATGCATACACTTTCTCTTTAAAATTCACATCAATACACAATGGAGGATACACCCACAGAAGCATCTATGAACCCATGCACACATATACATCGGCAGAGCCTTACCTTCATGCTTAGATGTAAAAATCTTCCCTGTTTTCTTAGCAATATGAAATGAATGGATTTCTTTAGACTTTAAGTTGGACGATGACTTTGGAGAACTTGAAAACCCCATCATGGGGCCATGAGTCTCCCCTGTAGAAACTGCCACAAGTGGGGTCCAGTGATTAAATTTCATGAGCTGAGTCACATTGGAATCACGTGCATGGCTTTTAAATCCCAAGTAGTCCCTGATTTTTTTTTTAATATCTGCCAAACAGAACAATGAGACCCTTTTAAGTCCCCCAGTGAGCAACTATTAAAACCACAATTTACAACTGTACATATCATCTAACGTGTTAACCAGGTGTTCCAGTGTTATTGTTTGAAATTCTACCTTGGTTTAAATCAAATGAAGAAAAGCCAAAAGTCCAATTAAAATCCCACATTGCCTCTTTATCGAGGGTAGGTAAAAGACATTCGTTATAGATTTAAGGGCAGAAATCTCATAAAATGCTAGACCATCCTTTTTTCTTCTCAGTTTCTTATTTCTTACTAGATTCTCACAGCTTACTGGCATTTCCTGTTCCTAACTGAAGGGGTGGGGGGGGGGGAAGAACGAGAATAAATCTAGGAATTTCTGGCTTAATTTTAGTAGCATCCTGGACACTCTAGCTGAATTTGACAATTGAGTGTTGTCATGGGATATTAAAATTGCGCAGTGGGCTCATTTAGGCGATTATTTCATAGGCTGTCCCTTAATAAGTTCCATGCCTCTGCTGGGCCCTTCTTGCCAACATGTGTCCATTGTGTTTAATAGTTCAGTGACAACAAATTTATGTTGCTAAGCTCCAAAAAGTAAATCCAACCCAAATACCTCCCCCAACTGCCTTTGCAGACATTGACCAAGGTAATATGGAATTCAGTTGTCTTCACTCGATGTAATTATTTCCAGACTTAAACTGCCTGTCTTTGTCTTTGGCCATTTTTCTCATTCCATCATGACCCTGAAATACTGGTGATCCTTTGAGTTTGTGGTTTTCTACTTAGATTTCATTGTCACCTCCCTCCCACCACTGAATCTTCTGCAGACCTTCAGATGCCTCCAAGTCTTCTTCCTTTCCCAGCGGATTCTCCTTTCTCTCTCCCTGGCAGAACCAGCTTTGCCAAGAAGCTGCTTCACACAGTTCCCTGGGCCTACCTTCCTCTTCCAGGGGATGAAATTGAGACAAAAGGATTTTCTGGTGCCCTGGGCACACTATAATAAATACGATAATCTGATCAATCAGATCAGTTTTTTTTTCTTTTCACAGAATTCATGAAACTGAAAAAAAAAAATGTGTCTGTTACAGCACATCTGTTCTCCTTTACGCCTTATTTAAGAAAATAATTCTTGCCAGATTTTTACCCACCCATAATCATTACACCATTTTTACAGATGTGGTTTTTAACAGCTTCATTTTGGCCCCAAATCTTTTATACAATTTGCAATGAATTTGCTTCTTGGCTTGCACTTCATTATGATTTGGCAATAAACAGAGGGAGGTAAACGAATCTGTTCCCAGGACTACACCTTTCACACAAACGTTCTGCTAACCCAAACGAGGAGAGCAGAAACGATCACTGTCGTCATTACCGTTATTATTGTTATTATTATCAGCAGCAGCAGAACAAGCCTTACAAGTTTTGCACTTGAGTATTTCATTTGGCAGTCACCCTTGGATTGTTTTTCTTTTTTCTTAATTATCTACTGCCTTTCTGAGCCCCAGCCCAGAGAAGGGCTGTTCCTACAAGTCCCTGGTTGCAGACAAGGAGGCAGATCTCTCCTCCTAGACAGCATTCAGCAACCCCGCCCCCACGATGTGCTACGCACAGGACAAGCACCGTGTGAGGAGCCCACCCTGGTCCAGATGAGCGCCCAGCACCCTGGTGGGTGAGGCAGATACAGAGAGGCCACCGGAAGGGGAGTAGGTGTCAGCCTGTGCCAGAGGATCCAGATATGCAGTGGAGGGAGGCGGGAGCTAAACCCAAGGCCAACTAAGAACCAATAGAGTCAGGCAGATGGAGCCGGGAACGGTGGCGATGGAAGCCCTGAGCACACCGGGAGGAGCCTGTGTGGATGATGATGTGGGCCATAAACTGGAATCTCCATCAAAAAGAACCAACAATAGTGCTTCACACCTCAGGGTGTTTGCCCACAGGTTGTGTCCTTTAGTGCTCATGGCAAACTTTGGTGGTAAATGCTCTGTCCCCACGTAGATAGGGAAACAGACTCAGTGAGATGATGTCCACTGTGATGGCAAAGCTTTTGCACCTTGTAGGTATCATGCTGTGGCCACACGGGGACTCGGGTGGCTCTCTTGGCCTTCCCTGTAGGTTGTCTTCTGAGAGATTAGAATTGGTGCCACCATCAGAACCCATGTTCCCGATTACAAAGCAGAGTTCCTGCTGGCCCGGGAGCCACCGGAGGACTCATGACACTGGGAAAGGAAAGAACCCAAGTACAAGAGACTACAGTCAGAAAAAGATGCCCATGTGCCCAGGGCCAGCACAGGTTCATTTCCATAATCACAGGATGGGGGTCACCAGTCGCCAGGTTGGTCACAAATTTCTGCTGCCTGCTGGTCCCCAAATGGCTTGGCGTTCCTGCATTTGCTGGATTTCATTAGTTTGCTTTTCATCCCAAATGTTCTGTACTATGTTGACATAGACATGAAAATTATTTACCTTCTTTAATATCCACCAAAAACAACAGCAACAACAAAAACAATGCAAGCAAACAAAAGTCACTCACAGGAGAGTCAGACTTTCCTGAAGTGGAATACACGGAAAGGTTGACATTGCCAAGATGAAAACCACTGGAATGGAATGTGAGATAAACAAAATATTATTTTAAACATATTTCTAGTCTATTCTCGTAGCTCAGACTCAGGCCTCCCAAACTACGGTCTGAGCCTCCACTCTTGCCTCTTCTCTTTCTACTTTCTCCCTCCCAGTCCAACAACAAAATCCCGCCATTTGCTCCTACTGGTTGATTCTGCCTTTCTCAGCCGGTTCTCTCAATCCTGGCTCCAGGCCTCTCAGACAGAAGAAGAGGAATCAAGTTCATCAAAGTCCTCCATCCTAAGGCTCGCTCTAGGTTGGCGGTGGTTGCATCTTTTCTAGTTAGTAAATAAATGACTGCAAAGAAAAAAATGCAACAAACTGAGCAAGGCCCTACATCGCAGCATGACAAGGCATGCTCCATCGGAGCCTCTGGGCAGGGAAGGCCTGAAGCAGGGCAGCGTCTGGTGGCCTCTGCTGCTGCCACTCCCGGTCCTCTGCATGCACCCTTTGGTGGGTCCTCTGCTGGGCAGACAGTGACATCCCAGAAGCAGAATGGTTTGTTTCTCTTCTCCAGCACCAGTGCATAGGAGGTGCTCAGAAATACTCATGAGTGAATGAGGGTCTTACCGACTGTAGGAAAGACTTTGGACAAGGCCAAGCTACAGCCCCGCACCGGACCCCAGAGAGTGCTGGTGGAAGAGAGTTGAAGGAAGACACACCTCAGGAATCTCATTCTCAGGAGGGGAGAGGGCCTGCAATTCAGGCTGTGGGAGCAGGAAGAGAATGGACACAGGTTGGGAGGGGCCTCCAGGGCACTTGGTGGGCAGTAGGCCACCTCCCACGTCCCCTTCTATGTGCCCTGCCTTGGAATGTGTCCCAGTTCCTCCACCTTGTCCCCCTCCTCTCTCTTGCCAGCCCTGGGTCTGATGTCTCTAAAAATTATTGTCCCTATTTACAGGTGGCATGACAGGGGCAACAAAGCCAGGCATGGTCAGAGCAGTGCGGCCCCTATTCAGCCCTGGCTGGTCAGCTCCAAAACCCCCTCTGAAACTGCAGAGCTTGGTGAGTTCCTCTGATTGAAGGAACATTTCTGGAGGAACGTGCACAGTCTGCATAGTCTCTGTTTTTAGATCCCATTGCCTTTGCCAAAAGCCTGAGTCCCCACCTCCAGGCTGAGCTCCCACACAGGGTCCCCAGGCCTGCACCATTGAGGGAGGGTCTTGGACACTGGACAGGCTTGGTGTGTCTCATCATAACATGGGGAGACCCCCTGCAGGGCCTGTGCTCTGTAGCCCACCCTGGGCAGGACGTAGGGGAGTAACTTCCTCACCCTCCTCCTGCAAGCCCTCCCTCGAGGCTGGGTGGGAGAGCAGAAGTGGCAGGGAAGGAGTATCAGACTCCAGATGGAACAGCCTGCCAGTTCCGAGTGCCCACATTATAAGGAAAAGTGATTCTCTCCGGGGCTTCCAGAGGATTTCAAGCTTTAGAGAGAAGAGCCCAGCTGACCAGTAGCTCTGACCACAGTCTGGCCCCAGCCGGGGACCTCAGGTGGCAACTGTTCCTCCTAGCACCCTGTAGCCATGTCCCTGGTGGCCCTTGCTGGGGACCCTGGGCTAAGTTAGGATGTGTGGGGCACTTTTGTTCTTGTTTCCCTTCCAGTGTCAGCTCAAGGCATTGGCGGCCTGCGAGAATGCTTTGCAAGTTTCCTGTGGTGTACAGGGCCTGGCATCCCTGCCCATCATGGCCCAGGGACCTCTGGGGTACACACTGTCCAGGGTCCCCCCAAAAGGCCAGAGCTGCCCTGCCAGCTGGGCACCCGTCCAGCGCCCACGTGACTTCCTCCAGCTCCAGGCTCCCTGGACTCTGGGTACCCCCGGGGCGTCAGCGGCAGGTCTGGGGCCTGGGGACAGGGGTGGGGTCCAAGTGGGCCGGAGAGGCCTCCGGAGCAGCACGCACGTGGCTCGCTCTGGGCTGGGAGGACCGCGCGCTGCCAGTCATGAATTTACATGATATTCAGGCGCCTCTGCCACTTAATTCACACGGCGGCCTTGGAGCTGGAAGGGGCGAGCGGAGGGACCGGAGCCGATCTGGTCGACGCGGTGTCAGAGCCGCCCCGACAGCAGGCGCGGCCAGCCTCGACCCACGACAGCCACCCCGGACCGGCCTCGCAGGGCAGAGTCCCGCCGGCCGCCAGCCCGACACGGAGCAGCCGCGCGGCCCGGGCCCTGGGTGGTCTGGGGACTGAGGGTTGCTTCCCAGCTCATTTGCCTGCAAACGCCCTCACCTTGTCAGCGCCAATAATTATCCAGTCGGTGCTACTCAGAGCTGCCATTCCTTAAGATTGGATTAGATTGAAGAGGCTGAGGCCGGGCTCCTCTGTGCATTTTCGCAGTCAGTTAGCGTAATCACTGGGGGCCTTGCCAGGCCTACAGCAGAGCTACACTAACTTTCTCTCCCCTTCCTTATTACGGAGCTTAATAACAGCAGGCAGTGTATTAATATGTAAGAGATCAAGAGATTATTGATTAGAGTCACTTGCCTAATATCCCCTGTCCGTCATGTAGTTCAGCAGCCCTTTCATGATTTTTTGTGTCAGGCCATTTAAATATTCATGACTGAGTTGCTTTGTACCGCCACGGCTGAATTTCTAATTAATCTGTCAAAAGAAATACAATATGCCCGGAAGCCTTATTATTATAAGGGTCAGCTGAAACAGAGATGGCCTGGCGAGGCCTGAGGGGTAATTAATTATAACAATGCAGTGTTTACCTTGTGTGGTACCTGCGGCCTAAATGAGGGCTAAATTAGACTCAAACCACTCCAGTCTGTGTTTGAAGCTTCCTGATATGCCAGACTAGATCATGATGATGGGAGGACAGAGCCGAGAGCCGCGGCTGTGTAACAACATAATCAGCAATTATAGCTGCGAAATGGGGAGAAGAGGGAATTTTATCTCATTAGAAAAGCCCAAGTAGAAAGTTTTTTTTTCTGTCACCAGCTCTTTCCTTTAGAATTCAAATGGTTCCACTCTAAAGGTGAGGGATCTCAAATCTAATTCGAGTGCAGAGAGCTGGCCTAATTAGTGGTATACTTTGGCTAAAATATGAATGACATTTGTTCCAGCTTGCAGCGGCCCTATTAATAGAGGGTGTCAGAGTGAAACATTAAGTGTATCATTCTTCTGTCAATTTATTTCTGTCATTATTGTTTCTTTATTTCCTCTGCCACATTATGGTCACTAATTTCTCCTCACTTTTATGAGATTCTTAATGCGGGCCTTTAATGAACTCCAAAAACTCAACCACAACTCTGAAATTAAAATACTAGGCTCCTGTCAGGGTGGCACGACAGAGTAAAACTTGAATAGTATCATTCTTCTGTCAATTTATTTCTGTCATGATTTTTCTTTATATCCTGCCACATTATGCCCACTAGTTTAATTCCATTTTTATGTGACTTGTTAATGTGAATTTTAGGTGGCTTTTAATCACCTCCAAATTTGTAGAATATCACAATAAATCATAACTGTATCCCCTCTTATGACAATTTATTTCTGTCATTATTTTTTATTTCTCCTGCCTTATTACAACTCCGAGTTTCATCTCCTCCTCTGTGACCTTTACATTGTTGCATTTTAAAAAGAAGCACATAGAAAGTTTGCTGTTTCTCAGGAACTCAAAGAGGGACGCCATTTTCCAGGGCTTCGGGTTTCGTCGCCCGTGCGGTGGGTCACAGGTGTGCTCATGTGCCGGCTCTGGCCGGCAAGACGTGTGCCTCCAAGGAGCCAAACATTGGCTGGAAATTTAGAAAGAGAAAGGGATACTGGAGCAAACGACAACAACAAAACAGAGACTGTCTAGAGATAGAGTGATGCGGAAACGCTAAGTTGAGTTATTGAAAAAAAAATCACTGATTTCCTTCCTGAAACGAGAGTCCCATGATTGTGCAAGCTGGGGAAGAGAGAGCCTCTCAAACAAACGAGCTTGTACTGTGGCCGTTTATTCTGCTCTCTCAAGTTTATCTTTTAAAGCAGGTTTAGCCAAGGCCGGCCTGTGAGCCAAACCTAGCCCCACCACTACTTCTTTCTATACAGACTGATTGTAAGAATGATTTTACATTTTTAAATGGCTGACAAATAAAGCAAAAGGAGAATAATATTTGGTGACATGAAAGTTACAGGAAATTCCAATTTCAGTGTCCACCAATATGGTTTTGTTAGAATACCACAGCCCTTTGTTTCATGGCAGGGTGGAATAGTTACAAGAGACCGTATGCCCCCGGGCTATCTGGCTCTTTACAGGCAAAGTTTGTTGAGTCCATTACAAAGAAAAGTAAATTACCTTGCAGTGGCTAATATTTCTCCTGAAGAACTTTCACAAAGATTTTTGGTTCAATATTCAGAAATGGCTTGTAGAACTTTGCAGATTGGTTCATTGCAAGCTGAGGAACAAGGATGTCTGAGCTACTATGTCCATGCTCTGAGCCGTACTTTGGGTGGTTGAGCCCATAGTTTTGAGGGACTTTCATCCATTTATTTATTCAAAACATGTTTTCTGTGCTGCAATTCTGCAGCAGAGATTGTGTCAGGGTATCAGGCTTTTGAGAAATGGAGATATTGAAGTCCTCCACAACTGTGTTCTCCACCACTAAAAGGAACACAGATTTAAACCCTACAAGTGGAGAAAGAATCTCAGACAACTCTTCTTAATATCAGTTACAATGTTTAGCTGGGGACAGGGGAAGGGATTGAGGCCATCATAGCCTAAAGCTGACCAGCAATTTCATTTATCTTATTGATCACATGACGTAGGCCAGGTAGTTTGTGGTGGTAATTCAAACGTGCATCACTTAAAAGCATTCCCGTCCTCACCTTCTGCTTCCAAGGCAGTAAAGTGCATGTACATTGTTTTCCGGTCTCTGACACTTCCTGTCATTTTACCTGCAGGAGTGGGCGGGACTGACTCAAATACCTCCCCAGTCCTCTCAAGTTACGGAAACCCATGGTTTTCTGAACTCAACTAACCAGGCATCCAAAACCTCAAAGGTCCGTGGCTCTCATTGTTTGTGGGTTCAAGTTCACACCCCTGTGCCTAAACAGACCCATCACAGGCTGATCCCCACAGGAATTCTCACATTGGATCTCACTCTAGCCCCTCAAGGAGCCTTCTGACTGCTGAGCCTAGATGGACCCTCCCCTCTGTGCTGTAGCTCAACGCTTGCTGCTTCTTAGAGTATTTACTCCCAAGAGCATCTCCATGTTCTCCAAGAAGCCATCCCCAAGGATTCTGGCTGCCCCAGAGCTTTCTCATTTTCTTATCCAGAAACTAAGACACCTGCCATCAACCACTGAGAATGCAGCCTCAGAGCTCCTTGCCCTGAGCACACACATTGTACTAGTTTTTACCTCATCACTGGCATGTGTTTGCATGCGCTCCCTCCTCTCTCTCTCTCTCTCCCCCTCTCTTTCCCCCTCCTTCCCCCTCCTTTCACTACCCCTCCCTCGAATTCAAAATAATTGTATTTATTGTAATTTTTAGTGATTCTGTCCCTCCTGATAATAAAAGTAATATGTTCATTTATTGAAAAATACATGAAATTCTTAAGAAGAGAAAAATGAGCATCCATCATCTTACCATCTAGAGAGATACACTATTAATTCTTTCTTGTTTTTTTTTCCTCTGCTGTTCTCCATTTATAATTGAAGTCTACTAGATAACATTTTTTATTTTAAATTACATTCTTAACATTGTGTTGGACTCATTTGTCTGCATTAAAAAATTCCACCAATATGTGTTTTTCAAAAGGCTGTATTAAAAAAAACACACACACTCAACACACAGAAACAGGAGGGAGTATCTTCACATGATTAAGGGCACTTGTGAAGTACCCACAGTTGAACTCATACTTAATGGTAGAAGACTGAAAACCCCTTGCTAAGATCAGGAGCATGGTAAAGATATCCGTTCTCCCAACTTTTAGTTGGAGGTTCTAGCCAAGGCAATTGGACTTGGAAAAGAACTAAAAGGCATTCAGTTTGAAAAGAAAAATGTAAAACTATCTCTATTTTTAGATGACACAATTGTGTAGTTGTATACAATTATGTTTTATTTTTATATTGTTATATTTTTATGGAAAACTGAACCTAAAAACATTTTTTAATTTTATTTTTGATAGCATCAAAAAGAAATAAAATACTTAGAGATAAATTTAACAAAATAAATGGAAGCTATATACACTGGAAACTACAAAAGTTCATTGAAATAAGACATAAAAAATAGAAAAACATACCATGTTGATGGGTTAGAAGACTTAATATTGTTAAAATGTTCATAGTCCCCAAGTCGATCTAAAGAATGAATTAAGTTCCTATTAAAATCCAAGCTGATCTTACATTTATATGGAAAAATGCAAAGGACTCAGAATAGCTGAAACAATCATGAACAGAAGAACGAAGTTGGAGGATTCACATTTCCCAATTTTAAAACTTAATACATAGCCACAATTATAAAGATAGGTTAATACTAGCATAAGGATGGACATATAAATTAATGAAATTCAATTTAGAACCCATAAATAAACTATACATTTAGGGTCAATTGATTTTGCAACAAGAGTGCCAAGACATTTCAATGGAGAAAAAAAATAGCGATTTTAGCAAACGGTACTCTAAATTGATATCCATATGAAATAATTAATTTTGACCCCTACCTCACATCATATATAAAAAATAACTCAAATGGACCAAAAAACAAAAAGTAAAATATAAAGCTATAAAAGTCTTTGAAGGAAACATAGGTGTAAATTTGTGTGACCTTGGAATAGGCAATAGTTTCTTAGATATGACACCTAAAGTATATATACCAAAGAAACAAGAAATAAATTTGACTTCATCAAAAACTATTATGCTTTGAGACACTATCTATGCTTCAAGACACTATTATGCTTCAAGACACTCTCAAGAAAATGAAAGGGTAGCTCAGAGAATGGGAGAAAAAGATGACAAATTGTATGTCTTATAAGGATCTGGCATTAAAAAAAAGAACTCACTCAACTCAGCAATCAAAATACAAAAAAAAAAAATAATTTTAAAATATGCGAAAGACTTGAAATAAACATTTCTTTAAAGAAAAAATATAAAAATGGCCAATAAGAAGACAAAAAGATGCTTAAAATCATTGGTCTTTCAAAATATGCAAATCAAAACCACTTCATACCCACCAGGACAACTATAATAAAAAAGACAAAAAATAACAAATGTTGGTGAGAATGTGGAGAATCTGGAACCCCCATACATTGCTGGTAAGAATGTAGAATAGTGCAGCTACCCTGGAAAAACCTGGCAATTCCTCATATGATTCAGAAATTCCACTCCTAGTTTTGTATCCAAGAGGACTGAGAATGCATGTCTATGCACAAACACAACATTTACACAAAGGGTCATACCAGCATGATTCATAATAGCCAAAGTAGAGGACATCCAAATGATCATCAACTGCTGATTGGATAAATGAAGTGTGATTTTTTTTGCCACCAAAAAGGAATGAATTACAGATACATACTACAACACAGTTGAACCTTGAAAGCATTATGCTAAATGAAAGAAACTAGACAGAAAAGCCATGTGTTACATGATTGCATTTATTTGAAATATCCAGAAAAGGCAAATCCATAGAGATAGAAAGCAGATTAGGCCAGGTGTGGTAGCTCATTCCTGTAATCCTAGCACTTTGGGAGGCTGAGGCAGGTGGATCACTTGAGCTCAGGAGTTCAAGACCAGCCTGGGCAACATGGTGAAACCCTGCCTCTTTAAAAAAAAAAAAAAGAAGAAGAAGAAGAAGAAGAAGAAAAATTAGCTGGGCATGGTGGCTTTTGCCTGTATTCCTAGCTATTTGGTAGGGGGGCTGCAGTGGGAGGATCACTTGAGCCAAGGAGGCGGAGGTTGCAGTGAGTTGAGATTGTGCCACTGCACTCCAGCCTGGGCGACAGAGTGAGACCCTGTCTCAAAAAAAACACAAAAAAACAAACAAACAAAAAGAAAACAACAAGAGAGTGGATTAGTGGTTACTGGAAGGAGGCAATAATGGAGAGTGACTGCTTAATGAGTACAGAGGGTTTTTTGTGGGGGAGGAAAACATTCTGGAATTAGATAGTGGTGATGGTTGCAGAAGATTGTGACTATACTAAAACCTACTGAATTGTACGCTACAAGAGTGAAGTTCATGGCACACGAATTATATTTTTTAAAGAATATATAGAATTACATCATGGAATTAAATTGCAATGCTCATTCTCTGATTCCATCTACTTGAAATGTCGTGTGCCTTGTATCTTGTACACCCTACAACTGAAGCATCTCTCTCTATCATTAGTCCCATTCATTAACCCTGGAGAGCCTCATTTCCACAGAACCACCTTATCTCAGGGGTGCCCTTGGGTCTTCGGGGCCCCAGCCAGTTGCTTCTCTGAGTGGGTATCCTACCCATCTTCCAGCACTATTCCCCATTGTTTCTACTGCAGGCTACAGAGGAGTTGAAAGTCTGTGTGGACCTTTTCCTGAATAGGGTACATCCATACATGCCAGGGAGCCCAATGGCTGCCTTCATTGTTTCGGAAGATGCCGCTGAAGAGAGGGAGGGGTAGACTGGCACTGGTTCTCCTAGCTCCTTGTGCCCAGAGATGCAGGGGCTGCCTATGAGCTTTTAGGTGCACAGAGAGGCACCATCAGGAGGGCAGTCTGTGTGCACAGAACCCCAAAGAGGTGCTGAAGCAGGAAATGAGGAAATCGGCCTGATCCATGTGACCCCAGCCCTCAGCATCTCCACCTAAGCCAGTCACACCCCAGCCATGGCTTCTGGGGGTCCATCCCTCTTGCAATGACCTGGAGAGCTCAGGTGAATATGTATGCAAGCATGTGTGAATGTATTCAAACACACACATATACGTATGCATATATATTTATTTTTAAATGTTCCCCAATGTGTTGTTATAAAAATTTCAAAAACACGGGAATGCTGAAAACATAATGCAAATACATAATTTAATGATTGTTACATTTTGCTATATTAGCTATCTCCCTCTGTAGAGGTTTCTGTAATATATTTTGTTTTGTACTACTTGAAAGTGGGAACCTCATGATACTTAAATTATAAATACTTCACCTTGAATCTCCTAAGAATAAAGAGGTGTATTTGTCTACATAGCCACAATACATTATCTCACCGTAAAACTATAAATAACTTCATAATATTATCTGACATCCAGACCAAAGTCACATTTTCCTAATTATCTCAAGAATGTGTTTTATAGGATTCAATTTAGATCCACATTTGCTTTTGGTTGCTGTCATGTCACTTTGGTCTCCTTTAGTTGGGAAAGTCCACCTCCCTCCTTTTTTTCTATGACAATGTCTTTTTGAAAAACCCAAGATAGTTCTCTGTAGAACGTCCCATATTCTGAAGCTGTCTAATTATTCCCTCATGGTTGTAGTTTAACTCTTTCCTCCAGCCCTGTATTACCTCTACGCTAGAAGTTTGGTTTAAAATCCGATTCAATGTAAAGAATTGATTTTTAAATATTAAATTAATATAGATTAAAGAAAATATGGAAAGTAATAAAAATGTTTGAATCACCCACATTCTCTTTTCTCACAATTATTTTTGGTCTTTCCTCACAGTCTTTTGTGAACATTCATTTGGATATTTTTTCACCCATCCCTTTAATAAGCATATTTCATTTATCTTATAATCCATCTATGGAATATCTGCCATGCACCAGAAGCGGCATGGCCTTGTCTAGGTGGCTGTGTTCAGGCCACATAAGCACATTTTAATTCTGCTTCTTTTTCACTGCACACTTTACCATAAGCATTTTCCATGTTATCACACAGACTGGAATCTTCAATGAAATTAATTGATACAGTCTCAATTCATTTTTTTCTTCCAAAATTCAAAATAATGTTATCACCACAATTTCAACCAGTGAAACACTATAAAGATGCAGAAAGATAACAAAATCAGCACCCGTTCTTGGTTTCTGCAGGTAGCCAATGCCAACCAGTCCTAGCCTAGCTCGTGCATTCACAGCTCGGAATGGCTGCAGAAATGAGACGCACTGGGCAGTTAAACACAGCTCTCTCTTCCTTCATTGTCCATCTTTAGAGGCTTGGCGGCTTTGTGAAAAGAGAAAGTCTTTCATTGCAGTTTGGTCTTGGAATGAACTTGATTTCATTTCTCGGGCTAGTTGCCCCCAGCTGGGGTGAGCGTGAAGCGCCCCCACTGTCTTCTGCTGAGTCCGCTTTCTCCTGAGCGGCCAGAGGGCCCTGGGTAGAGGTGATGGTGGGGAGTCAAGATGAGCTCGGGGGCTGGCCTCTGCTCTTGGGAGTCCTGAGTATTAGGCTCTTCATGATATTCCTTTAATGAAAGGCCCCCCTGCCTTCCTCCCACTCATTAAACAGCCCTGACTGCAAGAATCTCACTTCCTGGACATGCAGGGCTCAGGGTCAGCTACCCCAGAACTACCCAAAAACTTTAGAGACAACTGAGACTCACCAGCCTGAGACCCATCTTGCCCCTTCAGAACACTGAGGGGATCCAGAGATCAGTGTCTAAATCCAGCTCACCCAGGTCGACCTGAAACTCCCGGATGCAGGGATGCTGCACATCCTGGCATTGGTCCCCAACATGTCTAGACTCCTGTGCCAAGTTCTGCTCGGGGGGCAGCCAGTGTTGGTGGTGAGGCAGGAAGGAGGGAGTCAGGATCTCAATACTCTGAACCAATCAGGGGCAGAACTGGAGGTCTGGGCCAGCTGCCCTCAGGCAGAAACCCCCCTCCCATGGGGATTGCCCCAGGAATATATGTGGAAGGCTGACTTCTTCTGGCCCAGGTGTAGCCCCAGCTGACATCTCATCCCAAGCATTCCCATCCTCCATCTCCACGTGGCTGTCCCTGGCATGGCTAACTATGCATGAGGCTGGGCCAGGCAAGACCCCCCGACTACAGCTGGAAACATACTTGCTCCCTAAACATGCAGTGACATTCCAGAATCTTCTCTCAGGGTTGTTGAGTACCACTACTTTTCAGTTGTTCAGAAGGGCATGCTATTTTAATCCGAACAAAAATATTTTCTTCAAAAATAGCTTTGTTGTTTTTCTGATTATAAAATAAATCCATGCTCATTATTAAACTATTCACAGTTATGTAGAAATCCATTGTTGGTTTTTGGTGGATGTAATGCCAGAGATGATGTGTTTTTTTTTGTGCTTGTATGCAAGTACACAGCAGTGCAAGACGGGGCTGTGGAATGTTCACTAAAATCTGCATCATTATTTTAACAGTTACGTAGTATTTTATTTTATGGATATTTGACAATTTAGCTAACCAGTTCTCTGCTACATGAAGTTCCAGTTGTTTAAAATATTTTTCCTCTTATAAACAACTTAGAAAAAATTGCATTTATATTATCTTCCATGAATTTCCTGATTTGATCATTGGAAGCAACATTTGAAAGTATGCACACTACTGAAGTTTGTTCTACATCTTAATGGTCTCCTTCACAATATTTTTAAAAATTTCCCCCTGTGACAGTTTGAGAATGTCATTATCTCATATCGTATTCAACGTTACATATGATTGCATTGTTTCATTTTTGCATATATTTATTCTTTTTAACCTAATAGGCGTACACGTTTCAGGTAAATTTTTATTTTCTGATTATGAGTGATTCTTAGCATGTTTCCATTTGCTTATTTCCATTTCCATGTGTCTGACCATTTCTATCTGAAGTGTTAACCTTTTCCAATTGATCTGGAGGAAGCTTTTATGCATAAGGCTACCAGCTCCTTCTCTGGACTCCCCTTGATCTGCCCTTCCTGGTCTGTCACATGTCTTTGCATTTTTCTTGTAGATGTTTGCTTTTTTTTTTTTTTTTTTTTTGCTTGTCTTATTTGTAAATTTTCACTTGTTTGCTATATGCATGATTTTTCCCCCTAGCTAAATCTTTCCATCTTTTTTCTTCTTTACGATTTCGCCCTCTGATTTAAGCTTAGAAGTTCTACTTCTCAAGATCATTTATTTCTTCTGCTTCATAGGGGACTTTATTTTCTGTGTTAAAGCTAGGATACATCTGGACTTAATTTGGGTGTATATTATGTGCACTAGGATTCTTCTACCCCATAGGATGCCCTTGTAAAAATAAGAAAAAGATGCCTTTTTCTCAGAAAAAAATGTTAAATACTATTTCTCAATGATAACAGCATAAATTTTTGTTTATAAAATAACTTATTAATAGAAAATAAATATTAGTAATTATGTAGTGATTCATGGCACCTGAAGGTACTTGTAGTTTAAATCAAGAACTTAGCAACATTATTTTGATAAATTATGCAAACAGCAAAAGATATAAACTACAACATGAAGGGTTCAAAGTCTTAGCCAGGACATGACTGATAAGAGATCTGTTTATATTTTATTTATTTTTCTTTTTAAAAAAATTTATCTATAGATGAATACATGAGTAGAGAAGGCTCTCATTGTTCAGGGGCTCTGGTCATATTTGATATTGCCAGATTTACAAGATCTTTCAATAATTGAACTTGTTCTTCCTCTGCAAGTCTTAAGCAGGATGATGTATATCGACCATATCTGGACTAAGCACATGACTTTCATTTGATGAAGAAGTGCCATAATAGGCTAATTTATGTTCAAACAAGATTCTTTCCTGCCATCTGCTTGAAAACTCTCAAATACATACAAAGACTCCAAAGACAGTCAACAAATTCATGATACAAATGTGAAAACCTTTAAAAATTATAAAATTACCATTATGTAAGAGGCAACCTCTTTGTTGTGGCTCTTATCTTTGTGAAATACACACCTGGACACACAATTCTGCCCACTCCTCTCCAAAAGGCTTACTTAGAGTTCCCATCACCATTTATTAAACTGTTTATTTTTCTCATCGACTTAGAATACTACCTCAAAGCACATGCTGAATTGCTATGCATTCTTGGGTATCATTTCTGCATCTCTTCTTCTACATTTTGATCTCTTTGTATTTGCACAATTAATTACAGCACTGTCTTCATTCTATACTTTGCCTAATATGTGGTACAATAAGCTTCCTCTCATTATTCATATTTTGTTTGTTCAGCAATTTTCTGATTATTTTGCATGTTTATCCTTTACATTAAAATTTCAAATCATTTTATTCATTTCCAAAACTGACCTCACACACATACACACACACACAAATTCTGCTGGAATTTTACTGGGATAATGTTTAGCATAAAGAATAATTTGGGGAGTATTGTCATTTTTACAATATTGAGTCTTCCTGAAAACACAGTATGCCTCTCCATTTATTCAAATCTTCTTTTATGTTCCTTATTAGATTTTTATAGTTTTCCTTATATACTTTTCCCGTGCATTTCTTGGTAAGTATTCCTAGGTCCTTCATATTGTGGTTTTGCTATTGTCTATGGAGTCTTACATCCATTTTATCACCAGAATGATTGTCATTGGCATAGAATAAGGCAATTAAGTTTTGTTTATTTATTTTAAACTATGTATGTCACTGAAATCTTATTATTTTTAATATTTATAGTGATCCTTTTACATTCTTACATTTTTCAATCATAATTTTTTGCAAATAATGAAAAACATGCTTTCCCATGCCAGCGTTTACACTTTTTATTTTGCTTTTCTGATCTTATTCGATTGAGTTCACACACCCTAAACCATGTAAAAGAAATAGTGGCGGTAGTAAATGCACAGAGGTTCTGGTGAGCTATTTTTCGAGAATGTGTTCATCCAATGAAAGACGTCGCGCTCTGTCATCTGGCAGTTTTCTGTTTCTTCCATAGTCCTTAGCAGGCCCAGCAGGCCTTGGCTGTGGAATTCAGCAGGTGGGAGGCTTGGTGGACTGAGGATGGCCAAAGGGCCCCAGATGCTTAGGTTAGGTAAGGAAGGAACACCCATCCTCAGAGCCACTTGAGCCTGAGCGTCCCTCCTACTCAAAAGCAGCCAATCCCCACTCCCTATAGCAGGGATATGTTGGAGATTCCCCCCAAACTGCCAACAGGTAAGGGAAGCAGAAGCCTCTTTGCTCTGTGATTGTGGGCGCAAGAGCAAGCAGGTGGCGCTGAGCAGTTGCCTGGGTACCGAGGCCTGGCTCGCGTTCTGTCAGACTGGCACGACGTCTCGATTCCCTTCTCATTCACTGATTCGGAAAGCACCAACTATGTGCCACGTCCTCTGCTAGACCCTGGGGATGTGAACACAAGGACGGAGTCTCCAGGGAAGATGTGCCTCTACAAAGGTTCTCCTTGTGCTGAGAGGGGCTCTGGCTTGCAGGCTTCGGAGCTGAGCTTGGCTGAAGCCTTGACATTTTCAACTAACCTAACAATGAGGTGAGGAGTTCACCAGGCAGATGGGAGGAGGAGGCTTGGCACGTGTTCTGGGGGTAGGAGGGGGAGACTGGGGTGATGGGGCAGGGTGTGGGGATGAGCAGCAGGAAGAGACCAACACTGGGCACTTGCCTTCTGAGTTCAGAGCTCAGACCACGTCCCCCATGCCCGGAGAGCCTGCCTCTCTTTCCTAATGCCAGAGGCTGGCACGTTTGACCACCTGCTTAAATGGGTTTTTTTTCCTAGATCCTCTACAGGTGAGTATAAATTAGAACGGCCGTGAGTTTTAGAAACTTGAATCATATCAGTATGACTACAGCAATCCTCAGACTTAATTATAAAGTAGGTTTGCCTTTTAGATTCTCAGCTCCCCATAAAACCGGATGATCTTTACTAGGACTTCTAGCAAACCCTACAAAACAAGTCCCAGACTGCATTCTGACTGCCAGCTTCCCTGGTAACTTCCCAAAGTCTCTTGAAAACCCACATCGTTAACAGGGTGCTGGGAGGGGTTCGGGAAGCTGAGGGACTCCCTTGCCTGGCCGCTGGAGTTTCATTAAAAGGAACACCCAAATTATCTAGTGAGTTGCTCTTTATCCCATACAACCTTGTTCTTTCAACTAAGTACAGGCTAATGATTGTGAACAGGGATTAAAGCCCCTTATTTTAAAGAAAGACGACTTCCCATTTGAATTACTTTTAAACACACCACTTTACCTCTAATTTAAAATGAATAACAGGCTTAGAGCAGACAACAAAAGATCATTAACCTCATAAGATAAGTGTATCAGGAATTTTGTGTTTTGCCAGCAAATGGAAGAGAATGGGAGAAACGTGCTAATGGGGAGATTTTTTTTAAGCATCATTATCTGGGGGACATCTTTTTTGGTATTCAAATAAGAAAACGGAATTCTCTTCAATGCCCACTTGAGCTTTTGTTCTGCCCTAATTGAAAGCAAACCTGTGCGTGGAAAATGATCCTTATAAATGTGAAAGGTTTAGTTTGGGTTAAAAAAATTAATCTTTTTTTTTTTTTTGCAGAGAATAATTATCTTAGAGAATAGTTTTCATCTTGTTATTTGTCCACTTATTTCATTTTCTGGCTTAATAATAATTCAGAATAAAAGTGTGATTTCATAGTCCTGGGTTTTGCCATTGAAGATACAAAAATCCAAGGGAAAGAACAGCAGGTAATGTGCGGAAGCTCTGGACTCAAAGATTCTGGAATTTTGCTTTTTATTAAACATATGTTTCTAGAAAATGCTTCCCTTTTATAAACCTTTAATTATTTTGTTTGAATGTCTGTGGATACGAAAAAATCAGTAAGAATGATGCTTTAACAAAAAGGCAGAGAAAAAGCAAGATGGTTTGGAAACAGAAATAGAACCAGGTAGAGATAGGGGGATAGGCTGAGGGCATGGAGGGCTGTGGGGTGTTTCTAGAAGCTTCTGGATTCCCAGGGAAGGCGCACCCACCGTGCCTGTGGCTGGGCTGGCTTGGGCTTAACCCTGCAATGCACAATGGGAGTCCCACAGGCTCTATCCCCTTTGCTTCTCCCTGTGGCTGTGCAGGCAATGGCCCTGCATGGCAGCCTCACACCGCACAGGAGGGCTGCAGTATGAGTGGGGCTCCGGGAAGAGGCCACGGTGCCGGGCAAGGCCGAGAAGGGTGAGCTGCTATCTCTTCTGGGTTTTCAAAAACTCTTGTCAGTTGGCTACTGACTTCCTAATGCACACTCTTCTAATTCTTAATTAGAGCGACATAGCTAATTAATAAGTTTTTTCCAATTATAAATCAACTTAGGATCAGAACTCTGGCTTTGCATGTAATTTCCTATAATCGCTAAAGCTACTGCAAAAACATGCCTCCTGCCAACCGGAACTTTTTTATTTAACACAGACAGACAAGTTCTCACTGGGTTTACATTTTACAGCAAATTATCTCTGTTGGGATTTATGAAGAGAAATTTATATATATATATATAAGATTTTCTCCCCTCTTCTTCTACCTCCCCTCTACTTGCTTAAACAAAACAGCATCCTTACAGGATCATTTCTCTTAGAGATTTTAAAGGGAATTTATCTTAATATTTTCATATTATTACAGGGTAGGAAAAGCGAAAGAGCAGGTGATAATTCGTTTTTGTTCATAACTGTTACCACCTTTTCACGGCTCCTGCAAAAATGAATTGGGTGGTGCCGGCATGCTGTTCATTTATAGAATCTTAACTGGAGAGACACTTATCTCTTTAGTAATGGAGAGTAATTAAAGGTGGGCCTGAAGACCAGGCACCAGCTCTGGTGACATGTCACATCCTTGGCTGCCACAATTCCTCAGTGGTTTATCAAAGACTACTCCTTTAATATGGAGATTACACTTATGTACTTGTCTGAACTTGAAAGGCATTTGCCTAATTTACTTATTAATGAGATGTAAATCTATTTGTATGGCACGTCACAAGTTTCCCCGAAATCGCTGCTACTTAACCGGTGATAAACCCTATGATTTAAACGAAAAATAATACATTTAGCTTTCCACATTCATTCTGTTAAAAATTGATATAGTCTATGTTAAATTTATTAATATTGCTTGCTGTCATTCAGTTTGCAGCTCTTGGTGAAATATGACTTGACAGCGGCCGCATTAAAGATGTATGCCATTGTATTCAACAAAGATTAATGAAGCCCGGTAAAAATAGCTGTAAAAGAGAAAGTGATCCGAATGTAAAATCAGTGAATTAAATGAGGCCGCGCATACCATTTGTTAATATGCATGAGGAGGGAGGCAGCGAATGAAAATGACTCTATGCAAAGTTCATTTGGGAATGTTTCAATATTGTCTGGATATTCCACAACTATTGAACTGCAGCCTAATGGAGCAGCGTCCACGCAGACCGGGTGCGCCCCGGGCCCAGTGCCCTCCTTGGTGTGGCCGGCTGGGGCCGGGGCAGGCGCGGAGCCGACCCACGCGTCTCCGCATCCTGATGGTTTTCTCCAGATCTCTCTTCGGCTCCTCCTCAAGACCCCTTGCCTACATCGGCCTCTGTCTGTGTGAAGGAGAATGAGCAAGGAGCGTTTTCGCTGGGGGTTAGTCTCCAAGTTCAGGTGCTGGCGATACCAAGTCTGTGCTGGGCTTGGAGTCAGGTTGTAAACCAGAGATGGAACCTTTCTGTGCCTTGATGTTTTTCCCCCCAAATGAAGAGAGAGCTTAGCATTCCACCATTCGAAGCACTTGGACATCATTAGATGAAAGACCTACACGAGTCCAAATTATTCCTACGGCACTTAAAGAGCACAGATCCTGGGGATTTCACCCCGGCTAAGGCGTCGGTCTGTCTGTTTGCATGACGAGCCTGTTCTATTCTGGCACTGCTGGATTGAAGGACTGGGTAGTGCTTTCTTTGTACTATTTGGAGGGGATGATTTATTTCTGCAGTTCTCATTATAAAATACTGCTGGTGTCATACCCTGCCAGGTTAAGACTTTCAAATAAATTAACAGTGACAGAAAATTGTATGCAGTAATCATAATATAAACCCGGCATATTTATCAATCAAGGAGGTGTTTTGATAGATTTAAGCCATTAATGATAGGTGTTTCTCCCAGCTTTGCCTACAAGGAGGTCAAAGGCTGTCCAGAAGAAAATATTTTGAAGTGTTTTGCTTGGGTTTGTTTTTAGAATTTGCTGGGGATGGGGTGGTTGTTGTTTGCATGTGTGTGTCAGTTTTAATTAACAGAGTCAATGGCAATAGAGTAGCTGGTGCTGCTGCCTCACTGCCAGCTCGGAGGCAGTTGGCGGGGAGGTGCACACATGTTGAGGGTGGCAGCCCTGAGAAAGTGCTGCCTAGAGCACTGAATTTCCCAAAAGGGTGAATACAGGTGTTCGTGCTCAGAACAGTTTAGAGGGATTGTTGTTCTGCAGCTCAGCAAATGTCACCCATTCTGTAGTCTCAACAGGTACTGAGAAGCCAGAAGAATTTCCCAGATAGTGCAAGAATGACCTGCATGGGGGCTGGGCAGGTCCTTCCCTGGGTCAGCCTCCACGAACCACATGGTGTGACTCGGTCCCAGGAGCTGCAGCAGGGGCAGGGACCAGGGCAGGGGAAGAAGCTGGGGAAGTGAACATTCCCTCCTCAGGGATGTTCTCCCAAGGCCAATATTTGGCCACTATTTTCAGGTGATCATTAGACCTAAGAGCATTTAATGCTGTGATTAAAAGCCATGGGAGATCAGGCGCAGTGGCTCATGCTTGTAATTCCAACACTTTGGCTTGAGATCAGGAGTTCGAGACTAGCCTGACCAAAATGGTGAAACCCCATCTCTACTAAAAATGCAAAAATTAACCAGGTGTGATGGCACATGCCTGTAGTCCCAGCTACTCAGGAGGCTGAGGCACAAGAATTGCTTGGACCCAGGAGAAGGAGGTTATAGTGAGCCAAGATTGTGTCACTGCACTCCAGCCTGGGCAACAAAGTGAGATCCATCTCGAGAAAAAAAAAAATGCCATGGGAACATGCAATGTAAAATAAACTGGCATTTTTGTGGCTTGGACACCCTACCAACAAACATCAGGTCCCATCTCCCTTGGACTTGGTCCCTGCCCCAAACTCATAGCTAATGTGGTAATTTCCACCTGGGTTTGAACCCTCCTGGCCTCAGGCTCACTGCCATTTCAGAGTGGGCTTTGAAGAAGCCAGGTGAGCTGGCATCCTCTCCACCTGCTGGGCAACTCAGCCTCGCAACCTTCCACTGCCCTCTGAGGAGCTCCCTTTGGAGCCAGGCTTCCCATTGGAAGAAGTCCCAGTCATAAGAGGCTGCATCCAAACCTTTGCTGGGCCTCACCTCCCTCCACCATGGTGCCAACACACACTTGTGGGTGTGTCGGCCTCCCTGTCCATGCTCACTGTGGCATCAGGGACAATGGCAGCCTAGGCCCTCCTTGGAGGCACTTTCTGGAAGCACAAAGCAAGGAGACCAGGAGGATCCCCCACACTCCAGGCAACAGGACACCAGTTCATGGAGTCCAGGACTGCAGGGACCTTCAAAGTCACTTTTTAATCCCTCTCTCATTTACTTACTCCAAATCCTGGCTGGGTTGTCCTTTCTGATTTGATTAGGATAAGGATGACTGTTCTTCTATAGAAAGTGAAGTTACATTGATTCCATATCCAGAAAACTTATCCCATTGTCCAACTTTTCCCAGTCAAAGAAATGGAAATGGGAAGATGTTACCTCTAGAATCATACCAACCACTCTTGGAAGTGGTCAGCTCTTTGGGCTGGTGGACACATCCTGCAGGAGGGCTCAGTTGTTTTAAGGCAGATTTAATGAAGAAACAATGCCCAGCCCTTCTGCTGTTATCCAAAAGATCCCTGTCGATGATTTTCTGGGATTTCACCCAAGGGGGCTAGGAAGTCACAGGCTCCTTCTGTTAGCACATGATGGGAGCTGATTCGTCTCCTCCTTGGTTCCCAAGTTAATCCAGCCAAACTGTCCAAGTAGTTTTGCAGGTGACTATGTCTGCAGAAGCCACAGCACCACGAGTCCTCAACACCCCTCTGGTAACCTTTCCTCCTCTGGAAAAGGACTATAGGGGCAGCTCCCTCATCCAAAATCCCATTTCAAAGTTAAGGAGGCTGACATGTAGACGCTTTGAGATGCATCCACAGTCGCATGGTGAATTTAAACAAGACCCTACTGGTCCAAGCTCAAGACCCTGATCAACCAAGTTTTCAGGGCACAAGACCAAGACTGGGATTCCGTCTTGGAATCGAAAAGGCAGTCGTTGCAGTCAAGAAGAAGGGAGGGTGAACTGAGAAAACGTCGGCGCATGTGCCTTTATGCCCTAAGCTTCAAACACAATCACAAGATTGTTAAAGGAATAAGGGTATCTTTGTGCTGCTTGGATTTAATGTTCCTTTTTAGGGAAAACATTAAAAATAAAATAAAATTCAGCTGTCATTTATTTAACTAACCTCTGAGCCATTACATGGAATGAGTTTGTGACCTAAAAATTTGTTTTAAAGGATTCAAACGAACTGCAGGATGGGCAATTCTTGAGTAGTAAAAGTCTTACATCTTGAATGGAATGCAGTTGTATACACTTGGTAAACAAGAGCCTCAGAAATACCAGTTTTGCACGTTTGCTGTGGCTTTGTAGTTAGGACATTAGTTAATGACCAAATAGAGAAATGTCTGTGTGCCCAGCAGATGGTAAACAAGCCCAGGAGAACATTACCATCTGAATTGCAAAGAAGGCTGGCAGCTTCCTGTCCTCACACCCTGCCCAGATCTGCCAGCCTGTTCCTAAGAGTGGTGGCTGTCGCTCACGCGGATCCTGAGTGGACTGGAGATGGGCTGCCGGGGGCTGCCACTCTCAGGATCAAGGGCTGCAGATCTTTGCATCAGAGTGTGGGAGGAAGCACAGGTCAGCAACTGTCAGGTCAGAAGCGGGATGCTGAGTTACCTGCTTCTATTTCTCTCTCTCTCTTTTTAATTTTAAAGCTGCAGGGAGGATGCTCTGGTGAAGTCTGACCTCTGAGAGCCAGGCTGGCTTTTCTCTCTTTCTGAGCTCACGGGCATTGCTGCTAATGAGGGTAGAGAAGGCACAAATACGACAGAGACAATAAACGCCAAGGACCCGCCCACGAGCCATGTGTGGCCTGTGAGCCTCCAACCCTCTGTAGCGCCCCATGGCCAGCAGGGCCTCTCCCCCAAAGACAGGGCCAGGGTCACCAGATGCAGGGCATGTGTGTCTTGCCCTGGAAGGTGACCATCTGGACAATGGGCGGTGCTCAAGAGACAGGGAACCACATTTCTAAGCTCAGCACTACAGGGAGAGCTGAATAATGACTGGAATTAGCAGAATTTATTGGTCTTCAGAAGCCTGTGGAATAATCAGCCTCTGGCTTTGTTGTCAACAAGGTATCCTGAATTGAAGCAAATGTCACTCAGTCAAAATGTGGAAGGCAAATGGTGATGCAGAAACTTTCTTTTATTCTCAAATGCAGATTTGGTACTTTGATTTATGAGTGACCATCCTGTTTACTCTTTAAGCAATTCATTTCACTAAATTAGAAACTGTACAAAACATACACTCACTGCCTACCTACACTGATAATTGAATATAGGTATGTTTATAAATAGTTCAAGGTGGAGAATAGAAAAACATTAATGGCATAGTTCAAAAATTAGAGACAAACTTGCTTTAGGTGTTTTGAAATCAGTATGCTTAGTTCTTAACTAGTTTAAATGTATTTTTCTTTTTCCGTTCATGTCTTTCTGAGATATAACCTCATAAATACTTATACCTCTGTATTTTATTTCCAAATATTTACTTCCCCTGATTTTTTAACTGAAACAACTTCAGAGTTTAAAAATAAACAATTCGGGGCATAATCAGTGTGCACAAACAATTCATTAATAATTAAAGTCATCAGTCAGTTGGCATGTGTGGT
Organism: Macaca thibetana thibetana; assembly: GCF_024542745.1. Lineage (NCBI taxonomy): Eukaryota > Metazoa > Chordata > Mammalia > Primates > Cercopithecidae > Macaca > Macaca thibetana. The sequence continues at coordinate 124,750,477 of NC_065586.1, read as the reverse complement.
CAGGACCAACAGGGACATACATTTTTTAAGCCCCAAAGCAGAAAAAAGAAACGTGGCCATTAGAAATGTCCAGAAATGATGGGGAAAGGGCAGGAGACAGGGCCGTTTGGCAACCATTCCCACTGCTGGAAACCATTGCCACCAGCAGCGCTGCCCACTGATTACAGAAAACCTTTGGGAGTTTGTTTTGTTTTGATTTGTTGACCGAAGATGAAATTGATGAAAAGTTATATCTCAAAATGGCCTGTTTATAACATTGATAGTCACCGGTTATAGAAGCCGTACTGCGGAGAGCAAGCCTTTTACCCACATTGTCATAGTCCATCTCCCTCCAGCCGCATGAAGTCTCACTGTCATTCTCACTAAGCCTCTTTTCATTGATGGATGAACTGAGACCTGGAATCAAAAACAAAGTGGAAAACTGCAATAGGCACCACGTACCTAGAATAATGTCTCTCACTGTTACTTATTGAGCAAATTTAAGAATGAGCATCATGCAGAGATGGCTGAGCCATCCCATGCGGAGATGTGGGCGGGAGAGGCTACATTGGGCTGGTCAGTTCACCAGCCTCAAGATAGTCCCATAGAAGCCTGTCCCGCAAAACTGTGGGACAGGCTGACTTCTCACCCCACCCTCCACCCTCCAGTACCCCCATCAAGCTTTAGAGCAGAGAGCCAGGTAAGCGCAGGGGAGCTCTGTCCCAATCCGAAAATCGTGAATCGGCAGATTTGTCTTTTTATTCTGTAACTCAGCACAAGTGTTTTAGCCCTGACTGCTCAAAAAGCATGTAAGGATATGGACTATTTTAGATTCTCATTAGATTGGCTTGCTGATTTATTTTCCTTAAGCACCTTTCTGTGAAAGTTCCCATAAAATCATAATAAACACGAGCCGTGTTGACTGAGTGCCTAGAAAGCATCTTCTCTTTTTTCACCTGCCTCATCTCATTTGAGCCTCAGAACAGCCCCCTTAGTGGTGGTCTTACATTCACAGCATATATATTTTTTTGTTTTGTCTAGGAAGTTATGATTACTTACATTTTCCTGCTGCTTATAATTTTGGTTGTGACTCAAAACAATTTTAATGAAAATGAAAAGCAATGTTTTTTTTTTTTTTTTTTTTTTTTTTTTTTTTTTTTTTTTGAGACAGTCTTGCTTTGTCACCCAGGCTGCAGTCCAGGGTCGCAATCTCTGCTCGCTGCATTCTCCACCTACTGCGTTCAACAATTCTCCTGCCTCAGCCCCCTGAGTAACTGGAACTACAGGTGCGCACCACCACGCCTGACTAATGTTTGTATTTTTAGTAGAGACAGGGTTTCACCATGTTGCCCAGGCTGGTCTCAAATTCCTGACCTCAAGTGATCCTCCTGCCTCAGCTTCCCACAGTGCTGGGATTACAGGCATGAGCCACTTTGCCTGGCCAAAAAAAACAATGTATCTAACCTCCAACTCCAGAAAAGTAGATGAGGCCACTCCTTAGAAAATAATTTACAGGTCATGTTGTGGTGGAGACAGAGCAGAATACAGTTGAGACTGAGCCACAGGTGTAAGTGTTTCTTGGAACGAGCCAACAATAAGAAGCATGGAGGTGCTTCCATCACCTAGTCCTGGCAACACACACTCAAGACCAGAAAGGTCCTGGGGTGGAGGCTGGTCAGAAAGCTCACCAGTGCTTGCATCCCTCAAACTCCTGGGCACCAAGAGACCCTACTTTGCAATCTCAGTTGCTTCTGGGTGGGTCTTGGAACCAGATGAGCCATGCAATGTGGCAGCACCCGCTTCTGTGCAGCTTCTCCCTATCCCGCCTTCCTTATTCACTAGGTGGAGTGGACAGGGCCACAGGACAGAATGTTCTGGATCCTGAAGGCTACATTGAACAGACTTCTGTACTCTTCCAGACCCTTATCAACTGAGACAAAAGCCTCACACCTTGTCAGAGGCTGCTGCAATTTGGGGTTAACCACTGTACTGGCTCACTTTCCCTGACCACGTGTGAGCACAACTTGGTTCCTGAGTCAGGAAGAGGAAAGGCCAGCAGGTGGGAAACTGTTTCTCAAACTGTGGATCCAGACAAGGTTAAGGACTCTGGTAAACTGAGGACAATGTTTGTAGCAGAACTCCCCAAAACTATCATTACTGACTCATGACATCATACAGTTAATAATGCAGGAGCGCAGATGATCTTCTAGTGGAGAAAACTTTCGGATCTTGTCCACTGCTATCATCCCAGGACTTAACATGGCGCTTGATAAATGTTGTTAAATAAATAAATGCACATCACGCGTTCCCACCCATAGTACCCCTACTGGAGGCTCCCTCATCACACAAGCGGGGCTCTCTCCCGGAAATCCCTAGTCCTTTTTTGTTTGTTTGTTTTGTTTTTTTGAGATGGAGTCTTACCCTGTTGCCCAGGCTGGAGTGCAATGGCACAATCTCAGCTGACTGCAACCTCCACCTCCCGGGTTCGAGTAATTCTCTTGCCTCAGGGATTACAGACACATGCCACCACGCCTGGCTAATTTTTTGTATGTTTAGTAGAGACAGGGTTTCACCATGTTGGCCAGGGTGGTTTTGATCTTCTGACCTTGTGATCCGCCCACCTTGGCCTCCAAAGTGTTGGGATTACAGGCATGAGCCTCCATGTCTGGCCCCCCCAGTCCTCTCTTACGTGTTGACTCCTGCTCGGTGCCCAGGATGTGCCGAGTGACTGATGTTGACAGTGACCTTTCCACTGTGCCTTCCGCCTTCCCCACCCAGATGGGGAGTATTTTCAATAGGACGTCTGTTGACTGAGAAGGATTTCTTTTCCCACCCATTTGAAAGCTATCCACTGTGAAATGTAGCCAGCAACCTGCCACCAGCAATAAATTAAAATCAATGAAATTCCCAGTCTGAGCTTTTGCAAATTTAGGACTGGCCTTCTCTGCGTGGGTGTTATGCTGAGGCTTGATGCAAACCACGCTCCTTATCTTTGACTTTTTAGGCAGCCTTCCTTCTGCTACCACTTGCAGGTGAGAGCAGGTGAGCCCTGTGTCTGCATTTACACTTGGTATTTGGTGACAAATCATTTTTATACCATCTGTCATCACTAGAAGAAGCCCTGACTTTCTCCCTTCCCTAGGAAGTCCATTGGCAAGCTTCGTGAACCAAGATGAAGGCATAATCACAGTTCCACGAGACATTTCTCCTAGCGGAAGCTGGGTCTCCAATTCCTGAAGCTTGTAGTAATGACAATACCATCTAACGTATGTGCTTTCAATATACAAAACCCTGTCACATTTATTGTGAGTGCATTTAAGCCTAAAACAACCCACGGAAGAGGATATGAACATTTTTTTTTTTTTTTACGGCTGAGACAGCTGAGACTCAGAGAAGGGAAGGGCTAGTCCAAGGCTATGTAGTCAGAAGGAGAAGAACTGGAATGTAAACACGCGCTTGCTAGCTGGAATTTTATTGCAGGGGAGACAGAAGGTTTAAGGACAGTTTCTGTCTCTGTTTTAAAATGGCATCTTTCTTGTGTGAAGAATTGGGTATTTGCCTAGGAGACCAAAGGCCACCCTCTGAAGACCACGTTCAGACCTACCCAAGCTTGTCCCACAGGCAGGCCCTGTTCTTCCGCTGGGACCCCTCCCCAGGGCAGGGGCTCTCAGGCTGATTGGGGCTCACCAGGGCCCACAAGGCCCCCTTGCGTCATCAGGATCCCCATCTCAGAACCAGAACCTGGTACAGAATAGTAACATCACAACAAGACTGATCGAGGACTGGGAAGCCAGCCTAAATTACTCCTCCTCTGTTGGGTGAGCCCCCTGCAGAGACTCTTCTAGCTGCAGACACCAGCCTCACCCAAAGACCACGCTTTCCAGGCAGCCCTCACCCCTGGATGACCCAAGAGTGCAGAAAGGTTTGGCTGTCCTGGCTCCAGTAGGAACAGATCTTGAGGGAGGTTCCAGCTCTGGGACACACGAGGAAGTGGAGCATGGCAGCTCAACCTCTGCCTCCATCCAGTCCTGCCTTCTCCCTGCCGTTCCTTCTGCAGGCACTGATGCCCACACCCACCCTCAGAACTGTCCTCCGAGTCTGCCTCCTGCACACTAACTGGAGGTACATCTTAGGGCAACGTCACCTTGGCGAAGTGTCCCCATCACCCTGGCATCAGTCAGGTGACACTGTCCCTGCCCCTTGCTTCTGGAATGACAGCAAACTGTCGCCCCCTCTCGGGGCAGGGTCTGCCTGTCTTCAGTCCCCGGACTGCCTGGAGAATAATCACTCACTCTCCCTCTCTGCACCTTTTGCTCTGCCGGGCTTGGACATTTATTCAAGGAGGGTTTTATTTTTTCACTTCTGTTTGCCTATGTTAACATCTACATTGAAGCAATGTCTGAGTTATCACCAAAGCTTCCACTTTTGCTGTAAGAAGTTCATCAAATCCTTGCCCCATGGCACCTGTGTGGCCTGTTGGCTGGACCTAAAAGGGCGGAAAAATTCCCAGTTCTGCCTGGGAGAGAACCACACTCTCTCAATGCAGGGAAGTGGGAGTCATGCCCCAGGTCATGCCAGGATCCTTGATGACGCCAATAAAACCTAGCTTCCAGTTCTGCTTGGTGGAAAGCCAAGTAATTCAAGAGGCAAAGCACAACTGGAATTCAGGGGCTGATTTCTGAGTTCTCTGCCCACACACCCTCAGCTCCAGCCCTGAGCCCAGGTGCAGATACAATTCCTTCCGCTGCTCCGTCACACGCTGGGTGTGGCTTTTGGACAATCAAGGGGAGCTAGGAAGGAGCTTCTGGACCTACTCAGAACAAGTGGATGCCGGGGTGTCCAGAGCACAGAAAGGAAAAAACAAAACAAAACAATGCAGTGTCTGGCCCCTTGCTACCGTTTCATCACAGCATCCCCCACGGCCACTTCTCCACAGTCTCATTTTATGCTGTTTTGGTTACCTGCGGTCACCCTCGGTTCAGAAATAAATGAGTACAGCACAATAAGACATTTTGAGAGAGAGAGGAACCATATTCTCATAACTTTTATTACAGTATATTGTGGCGACTATTTTGTTTTATTATTAGTTACCATTGTTCATCTCACTGTACCTAATTTATGAATTAAACCTCATCATAGTCATGTATATACAGAAATAAAAACATAGTATATACAGGGTTCAGCCCTATCCGAGGTTTCAGACATCTGCTGGAGGTCTTGGAGCACAACCCTGAGGATGAGGGGGGACAGCTATAATCGTAACTGTGTTTGCCCTCTGCCAATCAACTCTGGTTCTATATTTGTTTACAAATTAGATAAGAGGGAAGATATAAAAAGTCGTAAGAAGGGCCTTTCAGCAGGGGAAACAGTGAATAACAACCAAAAAAGCTTAGCTAAATTATGAAGGTAAAGGCTAAAGGTGGGACTTCACCAGAGTTGTTGACCTGCTAAAAAGGTGCTGCTCATCAGTGAAACACATTCCAGGGCTGGCCTTCCAGGGACTCTGTGCTGATGCAGGTGTGCCCATAAAGAATGCTACCTGGTCATGTTCAAGAATCCTGATCTGGGCCGGCAGGATGGCTCACGCCTGTAATCCCAGTACTTTGGGAGGCCGAGGTGGGCAGATTGCCTGAGATTAGGAGTTCGAGACCAGCCCAGCCAATATGGTGAGACCTCCTCTCTACTACAAATAAAAAATTAGCCGGGTGTGGTGGCACGCACACGTAGTCCTAGCTACTCAGGAGGCTGAGGCAGGAGAATCACTTGAACCAGGGAGGCAGAGGTTGCAGTGAGATAGATGATGCCACTGCACTCCAGCCTGGACAACAGAGCGAGACTCTGTCTCAAAATAATAATAATAATAATAATAATAATAATGGTAATAATAATTCTGATCTGTCATAAATCTTGTCTTTTTCTTAAAGAGCATGAAAAATATGTTTCCCATGCTAGCTGGAAATCACGAACTCTTCCACTTAAAATAATCAAAGCAACGGAATTTTAAATTTCCACCACCTGGTCTTGGAAGACAGGGACACTGAGATATCCCAGCTGGGAGGACAGTGCTGAGCGAATTGTGCAAGAGACTAGTGTCAGCCTTTGCTTGGAACAGCCCCACTGAATTTTTATGATATAGTTTAAAGGGAGCTGGTGGGTACAATTGATTCTTGTCCTCACATTTTACATCAAAGAAACTCCATTGGCAGTTCAGGTCACCAAAATCACAAATGAAGTGGATTTAATGGTCCAAGTTTGGTCTCCAGAGATGAGCATGGTAGTTGCACAGTTTCAATCTTCTGGCAGGTGTTTGTTGATAATAAGCTTGAACTAATCTACTTTTAGAGAAGACAGGAGACGGACCCACTGAAGAGACAGGCGGTGAAGTCCAGCCCCATTCACTGTGCAGTCTCCTTCTAGGTTAATGCAGAGATACCTGCATGAAAACCGCTTTGCCCCACATTAAAAGCAGCTTATCCTTGGGGCTCACCTTGCCACTGCTTCAGCTGCAGGTCTTTACTTAAAGACTTACAGGCAAAGCACTTACAGTTCCCAATCCAGTGACATTTGCAGCTTACTATCATTTATTGAATATCGTCCAAAGAGCAAACACAGGCTTGATCCTGGTGGCGTTTTAGTTGGGTTGTAAATGTTTGCCAGTTACCAAGAATAGAAAGAACGGGTGAGACAGGGACATAGAAAGAGATTGAAAGCGAGAGGGAGGGAGAGATGCAGAGATGCGAAGATACGGAGAAACAGAGAGGGTTCAGCTCCCAAGATCGTCCCGAACACAAAGATGATGCCACAGCTGGAGTTTTCACAACTTGGATTTGCTTCATATTCTGCCTCAGCTCCCTTTGCCCCCTCAAGTCTCAGGCATCGACACTGGCACATCTGCCAAGTTGCCTTGGTAGCCTCCTTGTTCCTCCCTGACCGGGCTCACGTGGAAGCCTGGGCTCAGAGAGGGACTTGTTTCTACACCCGGGAGGGAGAGGACAGGAATGTTTTGCTTTTTACTTTCTATAGCCAGAAGATTCTACAAGGAATAATAATTCTTGAGAAGGGGGATGAGGGAGGCAAATGGAAGTTATCTCAATTTATAAACAAGATCTATTATTTGATAAAGTTAAAAAAAGCAGCCAGATGTTCAACATCATTAACCTCCAGGGAGAATCGAATTAACACCACAATGAGATATCACCATGTACCTATGAGAATGGCTAAAGCCACAGGGACGGACTGTCTTGCGCTGCTGGTTCTGCCCTGCTTATGTTCTCTGAAGTCAATTTAGAGAACTGCAACCAGCACTTTTTACAAAATGAAATTAATTGTGTAAAATATGAATATTAGAGAACTTTACTTATCTTAGAGGCAGGTAGAGTTCTGTGAAATGTTTCCTGATGAAATGTGTGTGTGTGTGTTTGTGTGCACGCGTGTGCATACGCGCGTGTATGCACTGTGGATAGTGACATCAAAAATATTAAAATTAAGTATAAGGTATTTGCTTCTGAATATATAACTGTATTTAATAAGCAGATTAATGACTTCTCTCCCATTTTAAATTTACTCAGTTCTACTCTAAATTTAAATATACCAAGACCCAATATGCCCATGTTAGCATATTAAATATGGAGTTTGAAGATTCTTGTGAAAGTTAAATGTGGTGATGTTTATAGAAGTACTCTGTAAACTATAAAGCTTGCCCAGATGCAAGGGATTCTGCTGCTGATACTTTTGGAAAACTCAGGATGTTCTAAAGGGCAGCATTTTTAAGCACCTCAGCGTTTTGTCAGTTTTAGGCCTAAGAATTAGGCAGAGTGTCCCAGAGAGACCGTTCAAAGGCTACGTTCTAACTTCCTGTCCTGCTCGGCCACCAGCTGATTTTTCTCTTTGCTTTGAAGATCCATCTTGTGGTCAAGGTAGAATCACAGTTTCCTGGGCCATTTTTCCTGCTCCAGGCTGATCCTGTGCTGCATGAATGACCAGGCTTGCTCCAGGAGTGGTGGCGGGGTGGGACGGGGGGTGTTACATTTGCATCATCAATCTTCGTTGCCTGCACAGCATCAGCCAGTGGGCATTTGGGTCAAGTGCACAATGCCAGCCACAGGCGGACATCACACCTGATCAGATGAAGTCCCACCCTCGGTCCTTGTGCTGGCTGCATTGTGGCAGGTTAGGAGACAATGGCTCCCTCCGGGACTCTGGTCAGAGGCTCCTTGGCAGGTGCCTGGCTGTCTGGGGAGACTTCAGGGTGTCTGATCTGACAGACTTGGCAGCCCATACTTGTCTGACTCTCTGAGAAGCTGCATTTCCACTTCCCTCCCAGGCTGCCAGAGGGGAAAATGTTGATGCTTCTCCCATTTGACAGATGGGAAGACTAACACTCAGGGGGGATAAATTAGTTCCTTATATCACAAAACACATAGATGGCTAAGTTTAAATTAAAAATTGGGTATTGTATTCCTCACATCTTAGTCCAGCTCTACACCACCAATGATTGTAACACATTACTCATCTGTAAATGTCATCTAGAGCTCCAGGTAAACAAAGGATATTGGTTTATCCACCTGTAGACTGATGGTTTTTGGATACTAAAATCATAAATGCACCATGTGTCCAAGACATCTTAAGAAAGCTCAGCATCTAATTTCCTATTGTTCTCAAAATACTCTAGGTTCATGTCTATTATTTTGTTCATAGATGGCGTCCCAAGACAGTAGGTAAGGCTTATGCTAAATCCCTTTTAAAAATACAAAAAGTAAGGCATAAAGAAAGTGACTTATTTAAGATCATGGGGCAAATTACCCAATGCCGTGACCCAGACTGTTGTTCTGCCATCAACCTGGCCAAGAAGGGTTCCGAGAGGGCTTCGGATACTTCAAATCTGAACCAAATGACTGGGCTTGCCCACGGCTCCACTGAGATTGGTTTTAATTTCTCCTTTGAGTCTAATGAGTACATTCTTAGTAAAGTAAAATACTCAAATACTTTCACGAATTATATCTTACAAAATGTGCCATGTCCCAGTTCCGGATATGCAAAAACTGTAGGCCTATTTAATATTCTCTGGCTTCTGATTCTACCAATAATGTTATGTTGATGAATGGCAGGCATACGATTTTAGGTTTTAGGTAACTCACTGGCCAACGACAAAGGAGTTCATATACTCATGCAATATGTGGAGCCCCAACAGCCTCCCAACCCGTATGTGTTTTAAGAGCACAGGTGTCTCTGAGTTTTTATGGGGAAGGAGCACTGCACTGAGCTGAGAAGTATCTCTATACCTAACATTCCCTGGGCATGTCCTGAGCACCTACTGCTGGGTGCGCCCTAGTTTTTTCCCGGTAAATTCACACTGCGTGGCCCCTCTTGGCTTGCTAATGAAGTACAAGGTTGTCACAGCATTTGTGTATTTTGGGGGATAAGCATATTTTTTGCTGACCATAGTCCCATCTGAATAATATCTAATAATAGTATGGGAAGGTCACAGAGGTTTTCCCAGGAAGCAACTATAAGATGCTCTGGCTCTTTGCCATGCAAAATGAATCTGGCTTCTCTGATGTGGGTAAACTCGTTTCAACCCAGAAGTCCTTTTGCACAATAACATCTCCCTTTAGCAGATTAAATTTAAGAAGATGAAATCAACACTCATTCATTTTTCATGTTTATCCATTTTGGATCCAAGGCTTCTTTGGAAGAAAACTCAGTGAATCGTGGCCCCTCACAAAGTTTAATCAAGGCCATGACAACATGTGGTACCTTCGAGCCTTGGAGACCATTGGACACTCACTCTGAAGAGGGAACAGAGTGCACAACAGGACCGCCCCCCTCAACCCCACCCAGTGCCCGTGCCCCAGCTCTCATGCAGGACAAAGGGTGCTCAGAGCGGCAGGCACTGCAGATTTTGTCCACTACTGGCAGCCTTATGCCCTAATTCCACAGAACCCCAAAGACCAGACAGTTGCAAGGGCCACCTGGGCACTCCCGGCCTTCTGGGCAGCAGTTCATCATCTGACACTCACCCTTGATCTGTGTTTTTCAAACTTCACAACAAAACTTCAAGAAAAAAAACTATTAGCTGCAAATTAGATATTCTGGTGGAAGCCTAGAATTATTTTTCAGGACAGAGGGCTCAATTTCCCGCTCTCAGGTGTATGATTAAAATCAATTAAATCACTCTTCCAATGTCAGCCGCAAGATTCTCCTGACAAATGAAATTATGCGAGGAAAGTGTTCTCTTCCCTCTTCAGCCCCTTCTCAGCCTCCCTCTCACCGCAGAGGAGATCAAAATGCTCAGCTCGGGGATTTCCGAGATATTTTCCATAAGAACAGGAGCAATCCCGGGACCCTTATGTAAGTAGACGAGGAGGTCTCTGGTGGCCAGATTTGATGGCCTCTGTACGTGGAGATAGACTCGCAACTAACGAACAGGAAATGCTACTACGGGAAATTTAACCGTTTGGGGGCTGAGCCAGGCTTCTTTACATAAATTAATGTTTTCTTGGCAGGAAAACGAATGAGCCCTTCAAATTCGGACGTAACCTTTTTGCATGTCTCTTTTTACACATAAGACAACCCTCCATGCGTTTTTCCTTCTGAGGAAGCTCTGTCTTACCAGCCCCGAGAGGTCTTAGTGGATTTAAAACCAACAGAGGAGCTCACTGATGCCTTCTCATCCTTCCAGAGCATGTGCAGGGTTAGCACAAAGCAGCCAGTGCTGGCCTTGAAGAATCATGCTGGGGAGCTCTTTTCAAGGGAAAATAGAAAGCAATCCATTCCCATGAAAATGAGTAGTTGCGGGACAAAGCTTTCTCCTGGGCAGAGGTGCTCACATGTGGCTCTGTGCTACCTTCGGCAAATTATTTACTTGTTAATTGCTTAAAACATGTGACTTGGGTGTGACTTTTGCCCAAGAGACATTTGTCAATATCATACGCTCGTTTGGTTTGAGTTTTTCCCCTACTGAGGATTGAACGAATGGTGGTTGCATTTTGGAAGTGTCTCATCCTTCCTCTGTGCCTCCGGTCCTCCATTCCTGCCCCACCTCATTGGTGCCAGTCACGCTGCATGACGTCTTTTGTTCCCCTTTCAGGTTTCAAGTCCAGGACATCACACTGGAGGAGCAGGCTTGCAGCCAGGCATGCCAAATCTTCCGCACCCCCAGCCAGAGGGCTCCCCGTCAGGGCTCCTGGGCTGGGGCTCCTGGGCTGGCTCTGCCACCCGGAGCCCAGGAGCATCTCTCTCTCCTCCAGTCTGAGTTCAGTCCTCCTTCACACCACGGCTACCCCATAGATGTTCCAAAAATGCTAAGATACCATGCCACTCCCTATTTAACTTCATCAGTGTTTCCAGATCTTTCTGAGGGGAAGCCCAAACTTTGCAGTGTCACCTGCAAGGCCGACCTTACTGGCCCCTGCTCTTTGCCCAATCTCATCTGCAACACCAGGGTACTGGCCACACTGCACTTGTACACACCTCAAAAGTCCACTACTGCTCTCAACTGGGTCCTTTGCAATGGCCATTCTCTCTGAACGCCCAACCTCTGGTCCACCATGACAACTCTTGGCCTTTGTTCAAGTAGAGATTGGTGTGTAGAGCTGTGGTTAAGAGGGAAGACTCCGTGTAAGCCTCGAGGTGACTCCTGCTCTCAAACTCACATGAGGCTCATCTCATTTTTCTATTTGCAATTTTGTAGATTTTAAGACAAATTTTAAAAATATCTTTATGCATTCATGTTGTCAAGACCTTCTGGATCATCTGCCTTCAGCCTTTCCATATTGTCAAAAATCTTTGGGTTTTTAATTTGTATATAGTTACACCTTTTTTTTTTTCTATTTGTTTTCTGACATTAGCTAAATATTTAGAAAGTCATCAGATGACTTAAGATTATGAAAATATTTTCTGGACAATGCTTTTATAGTTTCACTGTTAATGGTGTTACATACATATATGTTAACTTTAGGTAACTAGTTTTCATAACAGCATTATTAAATGAACAATCCATTACCTGTTGATTTCTTTGTCCTTTTACAGCTTTATATTTCTGTCTCTAGCATTTTCATTCTAATCTATTGATCTATCTGTTGTTTCTAACCCTGCACCATTACATCCTGATATGAGGTTTCAATAGCCTGACTAATGGTACCTCTCTTTCAAATGTTTCTAACAATTCTTGTATGTCTATCCTACAGAGTGAATTTCAGAATAGTGTTGTTTAGTTCCCTTCTCCCCTAAAACAACTTCCTTAGAAAAGAATATTACTCAACAATAAAAAGGAATGTAATATTGATACACACTACAACATGGTTAAGTCTCAAAATAATTATCCTAGGTAAAACAATCAGAAAAACAGAGTATACTTTATGATTTCATTCATAAAAAAGTTAGGAGATGGAAATTAATATTTAGCTACAGAAAGCAGATGAGTGCTTGTCAGGGGATGAGGTTGGGGAGTCAGGGAGAAGTGAGAGAAATTTTCAAAGGGGCACCAGGGAATTTTGGAAGGTGAGGCATATATGTGTTATCTTGAGTGTGGCATGGACATACGTGGAAACTTACCAAACCGCACGACTTAAATATGAGCAGTTCATTGTATTTCAAGGAGACGGCACCAAAGCTCTTAAAAGAGACTGTGGACTTGGGGGAAAAAATCACATCCCCAAACTGACATATTAACAATAATGAGCCTCCCCATGCGGGGCTTCCATCTTTGCTCTCGCTGGCTCAAGCGGCATTTTCATGATCATCTTTGTGCTTTCTCCACAAAGGCCCTGGATCTTTCCTGTGAACTCTATTCCATAGCACTATATTTTTTTGTGATTGTAAATAGATTATTTTTACATTTTATTTTCTACTGACTACTGCAGATTCCTCAGTGCAGGGGTGGAATCTCGGCTCACTGCAAGCTCCGCCTCCCGGGTTCACGCTGTTCTCCTGCCTCAGCCTCCCTAGTAGCTGGGACTACAGGCGCCCGCCACCATGCCCGGCTAATTCTGTATATTTTTAGTAGAGATGGGGTTTCACTGTGTTAGCCAGGATAGTCTCAATCTCCTGACCTCGTGATCTGCCCGCCTCGGCCTCCCAAAGTGCTGGGATTACAGGCCTGAGCCACCGCATGCAGCCGCATAAGCTCCTTTTACAAAAAAACAAAACGAATAAACATAAAGAAGAAAATCATACCGCTGGGGTTTATAACCTGAAGCTATTGATTTGAAATGCTTATTTTATAACTGATCATCTTATTGAACACCCTTATTATTTTTAATTTTATTCCAGTAAACGATCTTTCTTTTCGGGAGGGGAGACCATTTGTGAACAGCTGTGCTACACAAATAATGCTCACTGTTCCTCCTCTTTTCAAGAGGTTACATCTTCGAGATCAACAATAAAATATCTTTTTTTAAAAATCTTTTATCTTTATTTCATTCTGTGACAATGAGCAGAATTTTCTGAACATGTTGAATTTAAGTGGAGGAAATAGACATCTTTATCTTGTTCCTAATTATAATAGAAATGTCTCAAATCTTTCACATCACATACTTTACCAATTATTGATTTAAGACGCTCTTAAGTATTGAGAAATTTCACTTTCAATCTTGCCATGTTGAGATGACACTGAGATTAGATGCTGACATTTTTTCTGATATATTTTAGACATCTTCCTTAAAAGATTCTAATTTGTACTCCTCTTTAATCTGTTGATGTGGTAAGTTATGTTTACACATTATGTAGCAGAATAAATCCTACTAGTGTATTACCGTTGTTCTACTAGTACAGTATTGGAAAGCATTCCTACTCTGTATGTGTATTGTTATTCTATTAGTATGTTTAATTTGATTTTTTGTCATATTTTTGTACTCATAGTCAAAGGTAAAAGCAGTCAGTACTTTATTTTCATGTGTGTATGTGCCCGTGTGTGTGTCTTTTTGAGCTCAGAGATGGCAGTTTATTCTAATCTTATAAAATGAATTCAGAAGTTGCCCAATTCTTCTAAGATCTGAGATATTTTAGGTAGCATGAGCATGAGTGATGTCCGTAGAATTTACCATCTGGTACAGGAAGGGCCCAGAGGCTGGTTTAGCTGGAGGTGGGTCCCTGACTGCCAGATTGTGAGGAGCGCCCAGGGCTCCATGCAGTGGGGAGGCACTGACGGTGTCAAGCTGGGGTTTTTACCAACTGACAGGAAGTGTTTTAACAACAGTTGTGCAGGCTGAACGTGAACCCTGAGAATGGAGCTTCCCTATCATCTGACCCTTTGCCGGGACATCACCAAGAACCAGGCAGTGGCTTCAGCAGCACACGTGGATTTTCCTCTTTAGAGCTCACTGCATACTGCAGGCAGGTGCAAGCACGTGGGGAAGATACAAGGCATGACGACGTTCTCAAGAAACCGTCAATACAATAATTGGGATGGAGATCATTTTTTTTTCTGTCTCTTCCATCCATCGTTTGGGGGCTATTTAGTTTTGGTTACTTTGTATTTTTAAAAATACATTTATTTCACAGAGATTTTTGAAATTCTCTGGCATAGATCTGTACATGACAGCCTTTACAATGTATCAAAGTGGCTATGGTTCCTATTAGCTTATATTTTCTACCTTTACTATACTACATAGGGTTTTGTCTATTTTATGAGGCTTTTTCCTAAATGTTTATGACACCAGCTCTTTGACTTATCAGTTCTTTTTTTTGTTTGTTTGTTTGTTTGTTTGTTTTTTGTTGAGAAGGAGTCTCTCTTTGTCACCTAGACGGGAGTGCAGTGGTGCGATCTCGGCTCACTGCAACCTCCAACTCCTAGATTCAAGCGATTCTCCTGCCTCAGCCTCCTGAGTAGCTGGGATTAAAGGCACACACCACCACTCCTAGCTAATTTTTGTGTGTGTGTATTTTTAGTAGAGGTGAGGTTTCACCGTTGGCCAGGCTGGTCTCAAACTCCTGACCTCAAGTGATCTGCCCAACTTGGCCTCCCAAAGTGCTGGGATTACAGGCATGAGTCACAGTGCCTGGCTTATTTTTAAATTGTTAATATCTACTCTTATCTTTTAAAGTATTTTTGTGATTTTGAGTCTAAAGTATTGTAAGCATATAGCATGGTGCTGAGAATAATACAGCAAAGGCCCATTAAAGTGCCACACAGATATTGAGAAAGTTGGGCTTTTGCCATATTTACTTTCAGTCTCAACTGTTCATAAAATAACTCTTTCCAGACACAGCTGAAGCCACCAACACCATCACTATCACTACCCACCTCCCTCACCCCAAGGGTAACTGTATCCTTGAAGACATTGGGTGTCCATCCACCCTGTTCAGATACCTATACGTAGATGTGCGTATGTATCTGTAAACAATAACTATAGTTTGTTTTTGAAGTCTGCATAAATGGCAAAAACCCTATAGATTCTCTTACAACTTTGTTTTTCACTTAGCATTATGAATTCAAGTTTTATACCTGTAACTTTAGTTCATTGTAACAGATATGATTCTATTATATAACTTTATCATAGTTAATTCATCAGTTCTTCCATGGAGGGTATTGACATTAGTTCCAATTTTTAGTATAGGGGAACAGTGATCCAATTAATATTCTTATCAAAGTGTCCTTATCTGTGGAGTGAGGAATTCTTCAGGGTGTGTGCCAAGGAGTAGAATTGCTGGGACGAAGAGCAATGGATCTTCAGCATGCGTGGACGCTGCCAGACTGTGCGACATTCATGCCACTTTCCATCTGCACAAATTCTTAGACAGAGGGTGGCCACATCATTTATTGCCCAGGCCAGAGCACTCTGGACAGGAAAAGAGATGTCTGTGGACATTTATGCCTGCCAAGAAGCAGAAACCTGATGGGTCCAAGTTGAGCCAGCACATGGCGGCCACGGCCCTGGTCCCCATGCCTCTGTGTCTGCACAAACACTATCCCCAGAGACTTTCATTCTCCCATCTCAGGTCCTGGACGGTATCTCTCTGTTCCATCAATTTGTATTTCCTTGATGACTGGTGAGGTTGGACGATGTTCTCTCATTCCATGGCAACCCAGGGCTCACTCACTGAATGGCCAGCCGTGCCCTCAGTCCCGGGACACAGAAGGGAATCAGGGAGCTAGGGAGCCTAAGTAATCTATCCCACCGGAGCTCACCTCGACTGGAGGAGATTTTATCATCTCTTCTCTGTCTGTTATCATCCAACTTCAGGCATCATGAAGAGAAATCATGTTGAGTCGGGGACAGATGTGATGATGTCAGGGCCCCATTGGGTAGCTCAGGGCCCCGTGCCAGGCCTCTCAGAGGAAGCCTGTGTGAGGCAGGAGTCCAGGGAGGAGCATTTCCGTCTCTGGGGCCTGGAAGAGCTTTAGGTGTCTGAGGAAAGTGGTAGGAAGCGATTTGGAACAGGAATTCAGGGGCCAGGCCATATAGAATCTCAGCCATGGTGAGAAATGTGTTTTTCCCCCAGGGTTACTGGAAACATTGGAGGGTTTTAAAAAGAGAAGTGAGCCACACCGTATATGGATTTTTATAGTGCTCTGGGGATAGATGGAAAAAAGGAGGCCAAGCGAGAAGTTCATGAGTCCTGGAAGGAGGGGCTCCGGATTGGTCTCAGCTGTAGCTGGAAGTTGAGTTGAGAGAACTCCTTCTATTCAGGTTATACTGTAGAAGTTAAACCAACAGGATCTGCTGAAGGATTCCCGTGTGGAATGTGAAGCAAACAGCAGAATCAAGAATGACTATTATTAGATTTTTGACATGAGCAACTGGGCAAGATTCTTCTCCTGTGAATTGTCTGAGCATGGTCTTTGCCTGTTTTTCTCATGAGATTTTAAACATTTTCTTATGAATTTGGCAAGTTTCTCTATTGATATTTCATAGTCATCATTTGCTGGTTATAAACTTACAGATATTTTCTTGCCTGTGAGGTATGTTTTCACCTTATAGTAGGATAAATTTATGGTTTGGAATTTTTATGTTTTGTTGGACACTGTTAGAAGAAAATAGATGTAAATCTTCAAAGTATTGGGTTTGTTCTTCACATGTCAGTCTGGAATTCAACCGGAATTTAGGTGCATGTAAGATACAATGTTGGCATCAAATTTTATTTTTTCTATGAGAATAACCATGAGTTCTAGTACTATTTACTTAAAACCATTATTTCTCCCAATCTTAAAGCCACTACTATCATGTAGTATATACTAAATAGTAGTCAAGTACATAGTTAATTTCACAGACTTTTGATCTTGTTCCATTATTCTATTTTTCTATCACTGTAAAAATAATAAACTCTTGGTTCTGGTAGATATTTCCACCTAATAGTTTCTCAGCATTTTCTCGGCCCTTGACAAACTAGTCAAAAATTCTTATGGACTGTACGTTTCCAGGGAAAACCACTCTTGGCATTTATATTGAAATTGAATTAGTTTTTGATTAACTAGGGGTAATTGTCATCGTTCTGGTACTTAGTCTTTCTTCTATGAACTTTCTATCTACTCATTTATTTAGACCTAAATTCTATAATTCTATAATATGGTTTCTAATTTTCTCCATAAATGTCCTACATACCTTATATTTAAATTAGGTCATTTATAGATGTTGTTGCCATCTTTAAAAGTATCTAGTTTTATCTTATTTATAATTACTTGCTATAGGAATATGGAAATGACATGAGCAACTGGGTAAGGTTCTTCTGTAACTTGTCTAAGCATGATCTTTGCCTGTTTTTCTCATGAGATTTTAACCAGTTTCTTGTGAATTTGGTAAGTTTCTCTATTGGCATTTATTGATTTATTTGGAGTATAAAATTTTGATTCTTGTGAGCTTCTGGTATCTTGTGTTATTAGTTCAAATAACGTCTTTAATTTCTAAGCTGACAGTCATATCCATGGTGATTAATGGGGAAATTTGTTTCTTCCTTTTGAATTCTCACAACTTTCTCGCCTTTTCCTCCTCCTCACCTTTCCCCACTCTCTTTCTGTCTCTCCTCCTACTGTATTGGCTGGGGTCTTCGCAATGAAGAAGGCTTCTGTATCTTATTCTTGCTTTCCTAATCTGAAATGATCTGCTTCCAGTGGATTTTACTCGAAGTGCAACATTTGCTGTAAAATTTTTTGGTAGTTAGGTTAAAAAAAAGTATCTTCTTTTCATAGTTTTTTTCATTAAAATATATGTTGGACTATATTAATTTTTTCAGAATGTAGGGAGGGAGTTTATCGTAGAGTTTTTCTCCTCTAAAGTGTTAATTTGACAAACAACCTTAATAGTTTTTTTAGCATTAAATCCTCTTTACACTTACATGATTAAAGCCTTATTAAATCATAATGAGCTTTAAAGAAACATTTCTGGAATTTTCAGCTAATATTTTATTCAGGATTTTAAAATCTGTTCATAAGCAAGCAAGATCTCAGCTTTCTCTTCATTGTGTCATTCTTGTTCTACGTTCGGTATCAGTTAAATGCTAGCTTCCTAAAAGGAGCCGTGAGTGCTCCTCTCCTATTCGTTATCTGAGATGATTTATATGAGGTACAAGTGAGATTTTACTTGAAATTTGGGGTAAGATTAAAATTCACTTGCAGAAACACCTGGGCCTAATCATGTGTTTTGGGGCAGATTTTTAACATCTTATTCAAATACTTGAGTGATTATAGATCAATTCAGTGTTTCTATTTCTCCTATGTCCATTTTGAGGATTTTTATTTTTCTACAAAATTATTTGTTATTTCTGTTTCCTAATGTATTGGCATGAAGTTTCCAAAACACAAGTAACCACTTTGTGTTTTTTATTGTGATACGTATAATAAATACCAAAATTGTATAAAACATAAAGGTAGAATTCAGAAAGCCACATAACTGTCACCAGGTCTTCAAAAACTTCCTGTGCCACAGAGCTACAAGTCACTCCTTCTCAACCACAATATCTCTCTTGTAATTGTAATCACCATCCTGATTTTTGTGATAATCATCTCCTTGCTTTTCTTTACGGCTTTCTAACCTAAAAATACATCAATAAAGTATATAGTGGAGACTTAGGTGTTTTTGAACTTTAATAAGTGAAATTGTGCTTTATGTATTCTCTTGTATCTCTTCTGCTCAACATTGTTTGAAAAATTAATCTGAGTTATTGTAGCTGTCATTTGCAAATTTTCATTGAGGTGTACTATTCCATTATATGCATATATCATAATTTATTCATTCATGTTACTACTGATGAACATTTGGATTATATTCAGTGTTTGCCAATTACTAATCATGTTGCAAAAACAGTCTTGCAAACATCTCCAGACACAGAGCACATTGTTGCATGTTAGGAAATGCATATCTTCAACTATATGAGATGATGCAGAAAATATTTTTCAAAGTGGTTCTACCTATTTACACTCCCACCCGCAGTGTGTGAAACGTTTCATTGCTTCACATAATTTGGTATTGCAGACTTCTTAACTATTGTCAACCTGATGTATGTGAACAGGAATTTCATTATGATTTTAATTTGCATTTGCACGACTACTAATAAATTTGAGGGTCTTGGCATATTTTATTAGCCATGTGGAAAGTCTTCTGCCTACATTTCTGTTAGATGATCTACTTCCGCTTTGGTGATCAGGGAGGGGTTCTTCATGTGTTACAGATAGTAGAACTTGTTGATTATACCTGTTACATACATCATTTCCATTTAGGGTTTAATCTTTTCATTTTCCTTATGGTACGTTTTGATGAGAAGTTATTATTTTTAATGTTGAAAAACCTGTCAAACACATTTATGTTTAGTGCTTTTTGTGTCTGCTTTAAGAAATCTTCGCGGCCAGGAGCGGTGACTCATGCCTATAATCCCAGCACTTTGGGAGACCAAGGCAGGCAGATCATGAGGTCAGAAGTTAGAGACCAGACTGGCCAACATGGTGAAACCCCATTTCTACTAAAAATACAAAAATTAGCTGGGTGTGGTGGCATGCACCTGTAGTACCAACTACTCGGGAGGTTCAGGTAAGATAATTGCTTGAACTCAGGAGGTGGAGGTTGCATTGAGCCGAGATCGTGCCACACTGTACTCTAGCCTGGGGGTGCAGAGCAAGACTCCGTCTCAGAAAAAAATAAAAAAGAAAGAAACCTTCTCTATCCTGAAATTCTGAAGATCTTATCTTCTATTATTGTCTATGTCCTTTTTATCATCATTTTATTATCATCTAATAGCTTTAGATTTTTTATAATTGACACCCGGGATTGATTTTTGTGCAGGGGAAAAGTAGATATACCACCCTTTTTTGGAATATGGATGCCCAACTGGCTCAGCACCATTCAGAGAAAAAATGTGGATTCCCCACGGCTCTGCTGGGCCATATCTGTGATGTACCAGCCTGTGCATTAGTTAGCTCTGGGCTGTCTCTTTTTTCCTGTGCCCATAAGACAATGTCTTAGTTATTATGGCTTTATAATCAATACTGGTATTTCAGAAAGCAAAAACAACTTTCTTATAACTGTGAATGACATTGATTTATATATAATGCTTAAACAACTTTTTTTTCCTGTTATGAAACACTTTTTGTATATTTTTGGATTTGATAGGCAGTATTTTGTTTAGCATTTTTGCATCTTTATTCATGATAGATATAGGTCTGTAGTTTTCTTCCTTTGTAATGTCATTTTCTGTTCTTGGTATCAAGGTTACGCACATCTCATAAAATAATTTGAGAAGTATTTATTCTTCCTCTATTTTCTGAAGAAATTTGTATAACATTGATATTATTTATTCCTTACATGTTTTATAGAATTTGCCAGTGAAGCCTTCTAGACCTGGCACTTTCTTTGTGAGAAGGTATTCAATTACAAATTCAATGTCTTTAGTACATATAGGATTATATTTATTTTCTGTTTCTTCTTGAGTCACTTTTGATAATTTGTTTCTTTTGAGAAATTTGTCCATTTTAACTAAGTTGTCAAATTTATTACTATAAAGTTGTACAGATTTTCACCTGCTTTTTTTTTAATATGTGTAGGATCCACTTGCATATGTATAGGATATAGTCTTTCTCTCTTTCTTTTTTCTTTTACTTTTCTTTTTTATCAGACATGGCCTTGTTCTATTGCCCATGCTGGAGTATAGTAGTACAATCAGGACTCACTGTAGCCTTGGCCTCCTGGGCATAAGTGATATTCCCACCTCAGCCTACTGAGTAGCTGGGACCACAGGTGCATGCCATCATGCCCAGCTAATTAAAAAAAAAAAATGTAGAGATAGGGTCTCACCATGTTGCCCAGGCTGGTCTCAAACTCCTATGCTCTAGCTATCCTCACGCCACAGCTTCCCAAAATATTGAGATTACAGTTGTGAGCCACCATGCCTGGTCAAATGTCCTTTCTTTCATTTCTATTAAATGTAATTTTTCCCCCATCAATCTAGCTAGAGAGTTGTCAATTATCACTATTTCTAAAGAATCAGCTTTGGTTTAATCAATTTTCTTTATTGTTCTTCTGTTTTCTATTTTACTGATCTACACTCTTGCTATTATAACGTCCTTCCTCTAACGCACCCTTTGATATCTAGCTTCTTAAGTTGAAAGTTAGGTTATTTGATTATAGGTCTAATATAATATTTAAATCCATAAATTTCCCTTTAAAAAAGACTTTACTTGTTATTCTGATTTTATTTCTCTTCAATTAAAAGTACTTTCTAATTTTCCTTTTGAATTATTTCATTAACCTTTGAATTATTTAGAAATATGTTATTTAATTTCCAAATATTTGAGGATATTTTCAGGTAATTTTCTGTTAATGGTTTTTACTTCAATTCTATTGTGATCAATGAATATATTTTGCATGTATTTAATCTTTTAAAAATACATTAAGTTTTATTTCCAGCCCAGTTTATCGTATCTCTTAGTGAATGCTGTGTGGCACTTAAAGAAATATGTATTTTGCTTTCTGAGGGTGGAGTGTTCTTAAAATGTCAACTACTAGGTCAAGTTAGTCATTGTGTTGTTCGAATCTTTTATATTCTTACTTGTTTCTTTGGCTTGCTAATTCTATCAATTACTATGAGATGACTATTGAAATTTCCAACCATAATTGTGACTTTGTCCATTTTTCATTTTCTTCTGTCAGGTTTTGTTTTTTATATGTTGAAGTTCAACTATTAGGTACATACACATTTAGAACTATATGTCTTCCTAATAAATTAAGTCTTTATCATTATAAACTTAACTGTGTTGCTGCTAATATCCTTTGTCCTACAGGCTACTTTGACTGATATTAACATAGCCACTCTGTCTACACTGCCTATCTGAAAACAGTTGTTTCACTTATTCTGTCTATTTTTCTACTAGTTTATGGCATCAGAGAAGTATCAATCCTAATACATCTCTTATGGCCTGAGTGAAAGTCCCCATGATTCTTTCAGTTGGAGTCTGGTAATTTACTATTACTTTCCCAAATTTTCAATGCCTTTAAGGAAATGTCTCTGTATATTTAATGTAAGTCAGTATTTTAAATTATTTTAGTAGTGGTATTGGTTCAAATGATCCAGACTACTATGGCTATAAACAAAATTTATTTAAGATTTTAAAAATTCTTTCCTGTTCATATAGTTTTATCCTGTTTACCTAGCAATGCCCATTAGTGTACTTGTTTCCTTGATTAATTTTGCCCAAATATTGGCTCTTTTATTAATCATTTAAAAGAGCCAAGTTTTGATTTTGTTGATCTCTCTATCATATATTCTAATAATTTCTGCTCTTACCTATGATGTCAATTTTTCTCCTTTTGTTGCTCTTTTTCTAACTTCTTAAGTTATCTTTCATAGACTTTAAAACATGAATTTCTATTAAGTATTTTTTCACAGTAACCCACGGTATTATTATTACTGATATATATTTATGTGCGGTGAAATGCTCATACCATAAGGCCACCATTGAATAAATTGTAAAAGTGCACATTAATACTATACTTAGTAGATTTCTATCACCCGAGAATATTCCTCTATACCCTTTCCCAGTCAATAGCTTACAAGTTCTGACATGTAGAATTTTTATTGTATCTCAGTTCCAAATGTTTTATAATGCCTACTTTGATTTCTTTATTGACAAATGAATTATTTAGAGGTATATTTTTCAGTGTTTGGAGTGCAAGTTTTCCTTTGGTTCCTTATTTCTAATTAATGTGGTCTAGTCAGAAAAAATGACTAATATACCAGTTACTTTTTGAGACTTAATTTATGGCTTACTGCATGATCAATTTTCTTAAATGCACCATATGTTCAAAAAATAATATATAGTTTTTTATGTTGCACGCAAGCATCTAGATATGTTTATTATACAAAGATCAGTCATTGTGACACAAAAATTATCTGTATCATTATTTTTACCTGCTTGTTCTTACCAATGTCTGAGAGAAATCTACTATGATCTTGGAATTTTCTGTTTTTCTTTGTAATTCAGCCAATTTTTACTTTATGTATACTTACAGACAGGGCATCAGAAGCCTTTATGTTCAATATTGTTAACTTTACATTTCACAACTACTTACTGAGTTCCTACCATCTGCCGGGCACTCTAAGTAACAGGGTTATGGCTGAAACACAAGCCATAGATGTCCCTCCCCATGTGAAGTTTGTATAATTATTATCTTGTGCTGGTGATTTTGTCCTTACAATCATTAGATACAACTAGATAATACTAATAGTTTTTGTATTTGAGACTATTCTGTTAATATCACTGCAACATTTTTTAGTATTTCCCTAGTATATCTTTTCCCAACCTTTTATTTTTAATCTTTCCATAGATTATACTTTAGATGAATCTTGTAAAAATAACAATTAGATTTCTATGATGTATTCCTACAAAATCCTGTTTCTTGAAAACTTTAATCCATCTAAATATGCTAGTGGATAACATTTCTTCCCATTCTTTTGATTTCATGAAGAAATGGGCTATTCATTGGGCTGCCTCCACAAACCTAATGTCTGTTATCATTACTTATGTATTTGGACAATTTCTACTGTATTTCATATTATAAATAAATATTTATGTTTCCCTAAAGGCTTTCCTCTTATCTTATGTTGGATTTATAATTTTTATACTCTCCATTTTTTTCTCTTTACTCACTTCCAGAATCTTTGAATAGTTTTTATTTGCTGTTATCCTTGTGGACAGCCTTAACATTTTGATATGCATAACTGATATATAATATCTAAAATTTATCAATGTCTCTGGTTCTCCTTAGAGAATATAAAACCTTTTACTGAGGTCACTCTCAATAACTTCCATATTAGAGTTACATTGTATTTTTGTACAACCTTTTAATTTACTTTTTATTTTATATTTTATTTTTAATTTATAAATAATAATTGTATAAATTCATGGAATACAGTGTGATGTTTTGATAAATGTATGCATTTTAGAATGATTACATCAAGTTGATTAACCTATCCATCACCTCACCTACATATTTTTTTCTAGAAGAACATTTAAAATATATTATTT
Organism: Macaca thibetana thibetana; assembly: GCF_024542745.1. Lineage (NCBI taxonomy): Eukaryota > Metazoa > Chordata > Mammalia > Primates > Cercopithecidae > Macaca > Macaca thibetana. The sequence goes on along the minus strand of NC_065586.1, from coordinate 124,726,047 downwards.
TAGCAATTTTGAAATATATGTTATTATTAACTATAGTCTCCAGGCTGTGCAATGAACCACTAAAACTTATTCCTCTTTTTTTTTTTTTTTTTTTTAAGATGGAGTCTCACTTTGTCAGCCAGGCTGGAGTGCAGTGGTGAAATCTCAGCTCACTGCAACCTCCACCTTCCAACTTCAAGCAATTCTCCTGCCTCAGCCTCCCAAGTAGGTGGGATTACAGGCACGCACCACCACTCCCAGATAATTTTTGTATTTTAAGTAGAGACGTGGTTTCTCCATGTATGCCAGGCTGCTCTTGAACTCCTGACCTCGTGATCTACCTGCCTCGGCCTCCCAAAGTGCTGGGATTACAGATGTGAGCCACTGCTCCCGGCCTATTCCTCCTTTCTAATTGAAATTTGTACATTTTGACCAACATTTTCCCTCCCCATTCCCATCCCCCAGTCTCTGATAACTTCTGTTCTACTCTCTGCTTCTATGGGTGTCATTTTCTTAGATTGCACGTATAAGTGGCATTGTGCCTGGCTTATTTCACTTATTATAATGTCAACCAGTTTCATCCCTGTTGTTGTAAATGACAGAATTTTCTTTTTAAACAATGTGTAGTATTTCATTGTGTAAATATACCACATTTTCTTTTTTCATTCATCAGTTGATGAACATTTTGGTTGCTTCCCTATCTTGGCTGTGGTGAATAATGCTGCAATGGACAAAAGGGTGCAAATACCTCTTTAACATTTCAGTTCAACTGATTTTCTCTTCAACTGATTTTAATTCCTTTGGATATATACCCAGAGTGAGATTTCTGGATCATACTGTTTTTCATAATGGCTATGCTAATTTACATTTTCACCAATAGTGTGCCAGGCTCCCCTTTCCTCCACATTCGTGCTAAACATACTAGTTATCTTTCATCTTCTAACAAATGTGAGGTGACAAAACTCATCCTGGTTTTATTTGACATTCCTCTGATAACTAGTGATGTTGAGCATTTTTTCATATTTCTGTTGACCATATGTATGTCTTTTTTTAGAATGTTGGTTCAGATTCTTTGCCCATTTTTTGATTCAGTTATTTGTTCTCTTGTTATGGAATTGAATTTTTTATATATTTTGGATATTATTCCTCCATCAACTGTATTGCTTACAAATATTTTCTCCCAGTCTATGGATTTTCTCTTTATTAATTGTTTCCATTGCTCTACAGGACCTTTTTCACTTGATACAATTCCATTTGTCTATTTTTGCTTTTGTTGCCTCTGTTTTTAGCGTCTTACCCAAAAAATTATTGCCCAGACCAACATCAGGGAGCTTTTCCCCTGTTTTCTTCTAGGATTTTTACTGTTTCAGGTCTTGAGTTTAAATGTTTCACCCATTTTGAGTTAATTTTTTATATGGTGTAAGCTAAGGATCCAATTAGCCTCGTACCAAAGACAAGACAAGGACACTATAAGAAAACTGCAGGCCAATACTGTAGATTAGCATAGATAAAATAATCCTCAATAAACACTGGCAAACTGAATCTAACAGAACATTTAAAGAGTCTTTTACCATGATTGAGTGGTATTTATCCCTGAGATGCAAGGATGGTTCAACATAAGCAAATCAATAAATGTGATACATAATATTAACAAAATGAAGGACAAAATGCACATGATCATTTCAATACATGAAGAAAAAGCACTTGACAAAATTCAGTGTCGTTTTATGATACAACATCTCAACAAATTAGGCATAGAAGAAATGTACCTCAACACAGTAAATGGTATATATGGCAAGCTGACAGCTAACATTATATTCAATAAGGAAATATTGAAAGCTTTTTCTCTAAGCTCAGAAACAAGGCATGGATGCACACTCTCACCTCTTCTATTCAGTATAGTACTGGAAGTCCCAGACATAGCGATAAAATAAGAAAAAGAAATAAAAGACATTCAAATAGAAAAAGAAGCAGAATTATCTAATGATAACATAATGCTACCAATGCTACCAAAAAATTGTTAGAACTGCTAAATGAATTTATTAAAGTTTCAGAATACAAAAACAATGTATAAAAATCAATTATGCCTCTGTATATCAACAACAAAACTATCTGAAAAAGAAATTAAGAAAACAATCCTATTCACAATAGTATAAAAATACTTGGTAGTAAGTTTAAAGAAGAAGATGAAAGATATGTACACTGAAAATTATAAAATATTGATGAAAGACATTGAAGAGGGCAAAAAAATATGAAAAGATATCCCATGTTCATAGATAGAAATAATTAATATTGTTAAAATGTTCATACTGTCCAAAGTGATCTACAAATTCAATGCAATCCCTATCAAAATTCAAATGTCATTTTTTGCATGACATTTGAATAGAAATAAAAATAATAATTTTTAAGTTTGGATGGAACCAGAAAAGACCCCAAATAGCCAAAGCAATCTTGAGCAAAAGAACAAAGCCAGAGACACAGTATAGGATTTCAAAATCTACTACAAACTTACAAACAACATAGTAATCCAAACAACATAGTACTGGCATAAAAACAGAGACATGGACCAATGAAACAGGTTATAAAACTCAGAAATAAGCTCACACATTTATGGTAAACTGATTTTTGACAAAGGTGCCAAGAGTACACAATGGGGAAAGAAACATTCTTTTCAATAAATCATGTTGGAAAACCTGAATATCCATGTGTAATCATTCTTTTTTGTTGTTTTATAGCAAGAGCTTATCTAGACTTACAGCAATTTAACTTGGTGACTTGTCTTTGTATTGACTTCCTTCTAGTTTCCTTCTTTTTATTTTATGCTCCTGGTTCCTAGAATGAAATTCCCAAAAGAAGTATTTGAACATAAATTGTCATCTCAGGCTCTGCTTTGGAGGGAACCCAGATCAAGATATAATTACTGTGAAGAAGAGGAATTAGATGTTTGAGAGGAGAGTTACTTTTTAAATTACTAATGTAGACAGAATGCTGACTGGAGAAACACAAAAGATCTTATAACACAGCTAATGCTAATGTTGGTGACCTTGACTTCAAGGTAACACAAACTACATTTTGGTGTCATTTTTTTCACCAGCCCTCAGCTACTCAGGTGTAAGCACTGAGATTGTGGCAGCTAGTCTGACTGAGGTTTGAAGATTTGCCAAGAATATGTGATCAGCAATGGGTCATGGTATTTGGGGTCTTTGGAAAGACAGTGATTTTTAAAGTAGACCTTAAAGTCTACATTGCAGAGAGAAGGAATTAAAGAGAAGAAGGAGGGTGTTGAAAAATAAGGAAAAAGTAGAGAGATCAGAGTCTACTGGTCTTGATAAGGGAGAAAATCAGTGCAACTGGTTTGCACAGACCTGGAGACTCCAGGTGTCAGGGTATGAGGCATAAAGTCCAAGTCCCTATGATACGATGGCCTGTAGACCAGAGAGAGTATATGAAATTCAAGGCAGTGCAGCATCTTGATATATATCAAATCACAGCAAAAACCCAGAGAAGGCTAGCTGACTGGCAAGGAACTGTTCAGGTAACCTCTCAGAGTCTCCTCCAAGTGCACAAAGAGTCTACTGATTTTCAAATGTCCTCTTTTTTTGTTTGTTTTTTTCCATTTTTTCTTGTTTCTGACATCTCAAGGTCTCATTCAAGAATTTAGCATCCAAACTTATTTTTACCAAAGGAAATTTTCAGCTGGGCAATCAAATTCCTAGGTAGGAAATTACATAACTTTTCTTAGTTCACACATTGCCCTTTATTATGGTTTTGAGAAGCAGTAATAAAATTTTATTTCTTTGCACTTGGGTTATAGAAATCAAAATTCCCAAGAGGAAAAAACTAATGGTAAAAAAATCCACCAGAGGGAGCTTAGAGTTGGCAAGTCCCCTTGGGATTCTTTTCTCCTCTCCCACCCTTTCTTTCTCTCTTTTTCCCATCTATTTTTCTCTCTCTCTTTAGTGCTTTTTTTCCTTTCTTCTCAGAACTCAATACTCAAAGTATTGTTTGGTCTCCATTTGTTTTTACAGTAGTAAATATTTTATTACTTAAAAAGGGAAGCAGTATTTGTTCTTAATTGTTTTTGATTAAATATGCTAATTACATTTTGGAATACTAATGACACACACAGTTCTAAATGTTTTAATAATGCAGTGAAATAAGGTGGCAAATATAACAGCAAATTAACCTGAAATGACTACATAGCTTTCCTCATTTTAAATTGTAATAATACAAAGCAGAGGGAAAAAAAGTCAAAATTGTGTCATCTAACGCAGAGGAAAACATTTTATTAAACAATTTTGGCATTTTAATGTATTTTCTCCCTAAAAGAGTTCATTATGAAACTCGTCTTTTCTACGATAACAGCCTAGAGAACAGCCATTTTTTGTATTTGTCAGAATTCATGCTTCTGAAACCAAAATACAATCATATTCCGCTGGTTGGTGACCAGAGCCTCCTCCTTTTGCCATCTTCACACCAGAACACAGAACAGAGTGTGAAAGGCAGGCCCAGAAATGCTGTGCCTTCCAGCCCAAGAAGTCGGCCTGAAACAGTGATCGATGTCTCTTTGCATTAGTCCAAGTTATGCCATTGTCAGGGAGAAAGAGGTGAGGGAAAACTATTCATCCTGAGACCCATTCATGTTTATATTGTAGACCGTTAAAGATTTTCAATAAGAGTGAAGCTGTGGTTTAGTCAATTTCTGTATTGTCTTATGAAGGGGGAACACATCCTGGGACCAGCTCCCTGGGTGGGGCTGTACCCATCAGTGACACAGTGACAGCGGTGGCCCCAGATGAGGGCACAGGGCTGCCTATGAAGTGGCCTTGCCTTTATCACATGTCTCATGCATGTTCATGTGGAGAGATGTGAATACCATGATTTTGCCCCCCAGGGAACACTGGCAATATCTGGAGACATTTGGGGTTGACACAGCTGGAGGTGCTGCTAGCGTCTGATGGGGAGATGCCAGGGATGATGCTAAAAGTCCTGCAATGCATAGGACAGTTCCCACTGCAAGGAATTATCCCACGCCAAGAGCCAACTGTGCAGCCAGTTGGGAAGTCTGCTGTAGATTCAGCTCCCAAACCACAGCCCAAGTGGGACAGAGAGGAACACGGTAAGTGTCAGGGGAGCCCCAGCCAAATACAGCACTCGGAAGCTCCACAGGACAGCTGGCCCCTTCCTTCAACTGAAATTGCTAAGGAGAAGAAAGGACAAGAGGAGGAAAGAGAGGGGGCGAGAAAAGAAGGGGAGAGAGAGAAGGGCCAACCATCAACAGAAACAAACCAACTAGTTGCAACCCATGTATCTTAATTGATTTTGATCCTGAATTGAGCAATAAACCATTAAGCATGTAGGAGGCGGCCAGGAAAATTTGAACTCTAATTGGATATTTAATGGTAGTAGAGAATTTTGTAAAGTTTTCAGGATATTGTGGATTTTAAGGAATCCTTTCTTTAAACCAGGATAACCTGAAAAATTTATGAGCTTGAGATTTGCTTTAAAATACTCTGGACTGGGGGAAGGTGAAGGATGCAGAGCCTAGATGAAACTGGATCATTATTGTTTAAGCTGAGTGATTGAAATATGGGGGCTTATCTTACAATTCTATTTTTGTAAGCATTTGAAATTTCCCAGAGTAATTTTTAAAGACTTTATTGTTAAAAATCATACAAAGCCCATCCATCAACTTCATGGGCAGTCACCCAGGTGGTTGCCCCCCAAGGATGGCTCAACTGAAAGGGGCATCTGAAATCCCAAGGCACCAGAAGACAGCAGAGTGCAAAGGCTCGGTGCTGGGAGTCAGGAGACTTGGATAATGCAGCCTGGCTGGGGTCTTGAGTTCCCTGAGCTTCCATTTACACTGCTATAAAGTGAGACAGGACAGAAATCCCGGCATCCCTCACCACGAAGTCCTGAATTCCAGGACAGTGTGGATCGTGGATGCTGAGTAACACTGAATCCAAAGCCCTTCACGGGTGCACTGGGCTGAGCCTTCCTAAAGTGACTCGGGTGTCAGTATTCAGAGGAACAGGACATGGGGTTGCCTCTCAAAGGGCTGGAAGACCCACAGCCTTCCTGGGCCAGTGCCAGAGCTCAGCAAGAACCCCAAAAGAGACGATGCCCAGACACCATCCCGTGCCTAGGGAAAGTACACTGAGAGGGCCCTAGGGAGGCTGGCTGCTTTGTACCTGAGAATTTGGTGAACCTCAGGAATGAATCTGTGGACCCTGGAGGGGGTCTGGCAGTGCCTGGGCCAGGCTGTCTCAATCTGAGAGACAGGAATACTGGGCAACACTCATGGGTGCTCAGCACCAGGAAATGCACCTGTCAGGTAGAGATGAGAGCCGTGTCTGGCCATGGGTAAATCCTGGAAAGATGAATTTGAGACATGATTGTGTCATGCCTAGCATTCATCAGGAGCTCATTACAAAAAGTAAACACTTGTTATAAACATGTGTGACCTGATGGCCACATGACTGCAACATGTCACCAATCATCATTGGATGGGAGGCATTCCTGCCATATATATGGAACCAGATAGGGGGACCAACTTGTACCCATTTGCCTGGGACTTTATGGAGTACCAGCACTGAAAGGCAGAAGTCACAGAAAACCATTCTGGTTTGCCCTCAGTTTCAAGCAAACTGGGACTGTTGGTCACCCTACACCTAGAAGGCCTTGTGGAATGTTAGGATGTGAACTTGAGGGCAATGTGGAGGTCCTGCCCAGGCCACTGTTGGCTCACACCTCTCAGCCCAAGGCATGGGGGCTGTGGGGTTCTCCTCTCCGTGACAGGTGCAGGGGCCATGCACCAGGTGCCCCAGGTGGCAGCACTTCCATCACCAGCTCCTCCAGATGGAGTTGACCCACGGAGCCTTCCTGGGCTCCAACCCCAGTGGGTATGCTTGATCTCCAGGGGCCCTCCTGAATCTCTAGTGATTTTTAGGCCTTTCTGTTGTCATTCTGTATAAATATTCATTTTCAGTCCTAATTTTGTATCCTTTTCTTTGAAAGGGTTGCCCAAATTGTATATAGTATAGGCCTCACAAAACCTGGACCTGCCTCTGGGTCTAGGGCAGAGGCAAAGGATTTGAACTTGGGAGTCTGTTGGAGCCCTGACCTGGCCTGTGCTTCTTAGAAGTCTCAAACACATACACCCAGCTTTATTCAGTACATGGAATACAAATTGTTTCTATTGCAAAATTAAGGACATTTTTCTGATTGGACATAAAGGTTCCTCTTTTTTTCTCATTGAAGTCAAAAGCTCCATTGACTTTGTTCGTCAAGCTCTCATTGAGAAAGGCCACACTGTTAAAAACCTTAAGTTCCTTTCAGCCCCAGTAGAGCCAGCCCCGAGCTGGGGCTTTTGAGAGGGACCCAGGACTGAGCTGCAAGCTGCAGCAGCCCAGCCGGAAAGGAGGGTCTGAGGGAAAGGGCTGCCAGAGTCTTCCTGGGGAAGGGGCAGCGTGAAAGCTTTCATTCATACGCTGTCTAACAGCCCCAGCTGCCCCTCGAGACTCCTGTGGCACCTGAGGTGTTTGCAAGGTGCCAAAAGAGAAGACACACTCCAGTTGCGACAATAAAGCCGCCCTTCACAAGCGCACCTCTGTGATTTGGTTACAAGGCAAACGCTCCCACGGTCGTTCCCCGCAAGCCGGCTCTCCCTCTTCCCCGGGATCTCCCCGTCTTCTGGTCTCCAGGGTGTCCAGAATGACTTCTAAAGAGAGAGCAATCAGCACATATCCTCAGCAGGCCTCACCATGGAACCCTAGAACCAGGGGAGACCCCATCTCTCCTGAGCTGTCAGGGCAGCTGGGCAGGAGACAGGGACATGGGAGGAATCAGGGTTTCTGTCCCAGTCAGTTTGTTTTGGGGACCCAAAGTCTGTGCCAAACACATTTGGCCCTATGCCTGGTTCGTGGTGGCCTTGAATTAACATCAGCAGCAAATGCAGCTGCTCTTCAGACCCCTGTTCCCCTGAAGGTCAGAGTCTCTAGGACACAGAAGATGAGCTGGAGTTACGACTGCCCAGCTTTATTGGGGAGAAAAAGGAGGGATGCAGGAACGGGCAGGGGTGACCATCAGGCTATCGCTTCAAACTGACCACGTCTGTGCCAATGCAGAGGGGGCTCTGGGGCAAAGATTGCAAAGCGGTGGAAATGGCCCAACCCTCATGCCATTGACTTACTGGGTCCCTGGCTGGGGCCACCTCTAAAAGAGCATCACCTTGGCTCCAAAGTTAAGGCTGACCTTGAAGGAAGAACTGGGGGCTGTTGGGCAATCATCCCTGAAGAGCAAGCGGGTGGTGTGTCTGAGTCATCGACACCTCCTTTGTACGACAGGAATAAGAACTACCCGTAAGCAGGTTTTAGGATTAAGCCAGTAATACCCATAGTACACATGGCCCAGAAGAGGCCCTCCGTACAAGCAGAGCTGGCTATGCTGAGTCACAAACACCAGAGTTTTCTGAAGAAATAAACCCATCAGAGGGAGATAAATTCCAGGTATTATTGTGGGAAACCTGGGACCTGCAAAAGGAAGTTCTTGCTGATCAATTAATCCAAGGATCATCATTTTTAGATGAAAACCTCTGCTCAGCTCTTATTGTTAATATCTTTGTAAAACCCTCATGGCCGATTTTTGTCTGAGCACATGCAGTGGAAGGACCCTCTGTGTCCCCTGCCAGCCCATACTCAACTAGGGCATAGGTTGATTTCTCTCTGACACCCCCATTGCGATTTCCATTGTGATGTGCACTGCACTTTGAATTCCAGGCATGCAGTTAGCTCCATGGGGACAGAGACCTTTGCCTTCCTCTTCACTGTTACATTCCCAGGGCCTGCCAAGTGCATGCACCTGACAGATCTTTCTTGGATCGAGCTGATCTTAACTGGAATTTGTAAACGCAGCCACAGCTGCCTCCTTAGAACATTGCTGACTCTGAAACAAGATGGGGAAAAGCCTTCATAGATGGATATCCCTGAAACTAAATGGCTAACTAAAAATAGAAGAAACACTTCTAAACTCTCTGAAGTCCCGTCTACCAGAAACCCATAGCAACCGTGTGCTTAACTGTGGAATGTGGAGAGTGTTCCCACCAAAGTCAGAACCACAAAGGAGTGCCCTCCCAGTAACTCATATTTTAGTCATTATTGTTTTTTCATGAAGATTCGAAAGATCAGCTAAAACAAGAAAAATAAAAAACAACATAACATTAGAACCTTAAAAAGCATAAAACTCTTACTTTGTAAATGATATAACTGCCTGCTTAGAAAGTCTAAATATTCATAATAGCATCAAAAAGAAAAATATTCAAAAATAAATTTAACCAATGAACTGCAAGGACTTCACACTGAAAAGAATTTTTTAAATGATTTCAACTTTTATTATAGAATAAAGGGTCCATGTGCAGGTCTGTTACATGGGAATGTTGCATGACGCTGAAGTTTGGAGTACAAATAATCCTGTCATAGATCCCATTCCCCTTCTTCCTCCCTTCTCTGTCTATTGTCCCCAGTGTCTGTCATCCCCAGTGTCTCACATTAAGACATATCTTAATGTCTATGTGTATTCAGTGTCTAGCTCCCACTTATAAGTGAGAGCATGCAGTATTTGGTTTTCTGTTCTTGCATTAATTCACTCAGGATAATGGCCTCCAGCTCCATCCATGTTGTAGCAAAAGACATGATTCCATTCTTTTTTTACGTCTGTGTAGTATTCCATGGTGTACATATACCATGTTTTCTTTATCCTGTCCACCACTGATGGGCACCTAGGTTGATTCCATGGCTTTGCTATTGTGGATACAGCTGTGATGAACATAAAAGTGTACGTGTCTTTTTGGTGGAACTGTTTGTTTCCTTTTGGATATATATCCAGTAATGGGATTACAGGATTAGATGGTAGTTCTGAGTTCTTTGAGAAGTCTCCAAACTGCTTTCCACAGTGGCGAACTAGTTTGCATTCCCACCAACAGTGTATAAGCACTCCCTTTTCTCTGCAGTCTTGCCAGCCTCTGTTATTTTTTGACTTTTTAGTAATCCCCATTCTGACTGGTGTAAAATGGTATCTCATTGTAGTTTTGATTTGCATTTCTCTGATGATTAGTAATGTTGAGCATTTTTTCATATGTTTGCTGGCTGCTTGTACATCTTCTTTTGAGAAGTGTCTGTTCATGTCCTTTGCCCATTTTTTTAATTGCATTATTTGTTTTTTCTTGTTGATTTGTTTAAGTTCCTTGTAGATTCTGGATATTAGACCTTTGTCAGATGCATAGCTGTCTAATATTTTCTCCCATTCTGTAAGCTGCTTGTTTACTTTGTTGGTAATTTCTTTTGTTGTGCAGACACTCTTTAGTTTAATTAGGTCCCACTTGTCAATTTTCAGATTGTTTATTGCTAGTATATAAAAGTACAATTTAATTTTCATGTTGATCTTTTACCTTGTGACATAGATTAATTTATTAGTTCTAGTGAGTTTTTAGTAAATTCCTCACAAATTTTTATGTAGAAGATTGTACTGTGTGCAATAAAAGACAGTCCTAATTTTTTTTTTAATCTGGAGGATTTTATTTTCCTTCTAGCATAATTTCCCTGGCTAATAATTCTAGTACAATGTTGAGTAGAATGTTAAAAGTGGAAATTATTGTCTTGTTCCTAAACTTGCAAGTAAAGCGCTCAGTTTTTCATGATTAGGTATAATGTTAGTTAGATGTTTTCACAGATGACTTTTAGCAAGACTCAGAGTTTTTATCCTATTAGTAGTGTGCCAGGGGTTTTATTAAAATGGATGTTGGATTTGTCAAATGTTTTTCTGTGTCTATTGAAATGTTTTCTTTTGTCATTTATTAACATATAATGTGTAACATCTTGATTGACTTTTGGCCATTAAGGCAACATTGCCCTTGTGAAAATAAAATCTCACTTGTTCAAAAAAAGTCTAGATATTATCAACAAAAACTGGTGTTAGTGCTAATAAGCTATTTTAATATTAATTTTGTACTAAGCTATATCCCTTGCCTTTCTTGTATGCAATCATAAACAGAGGTGAAGCCCTGAGTGGTAAGCTGTACTGCCTCTCTACAAAACACAGAAGGAAAGGCTCAACCTCACTGGTAAACAGAAAAATGAAAATTTTATACATAAGGAGCCCATGGCCTTTGCCTCTCACATTGACATACTTTTTAATGTTAGGGTTGGGACAGTATAGAAAATGGGTGGTTTTCATACTGTTAGTGACAGTACACAGTTTTGTGCAACTGTTTGGGAAGGCGCATTTGTGAATGAGTATATTTTATAATCAATACTTTTAAGGAAACTTTCCAATAGAAATGTTAGCATGAGTCTGTTAGTGCGCATGTACAAAGATATCATTGCAATCATATATGGAAAAGCAAAAATCTCAATGAAACTAAATTTTAGATCTGTTTAAAATACAAAGGTATGGGAATGCCATGCGGGCAGCTCTGTATTTGCTAATAGGGATGGGTGTCCACAATGTTTGTTAAAATACAAAGAATGACAGATTAGGTATTGGCATGATTTCGTTTTTTGCAATGTGTAATGTATATACACACACACGCACATTTATACACACATATATGTGTGCATGCATGTATATATAACATACACAGGTATGTAAGATATATAAAGTCTGTAAGGCTATGTGTCCACTTATGGTTGTTATCACTAGGCTCTGAGGGCAGGGACTTGTACCTTTTTCTTTATGCAGTTTTGTGTTGTTTAAATTACTTGCAAGGAGCATGTGTTCCTTTAGCTTAAAATAAGCATTATAAAGCTAAATCCTCTACACCATCTGTTTTTGTTGCTGCTGTTATTCTGGTTTATTATGTTTTTTGCTTATTTTTGATGATTTGCCTATTTTTCCAACAAGCAGTCTCTGAGGGGAAAATCACTCAGAAGAGTCTGAGATGGCAGGAAGTTACTGGAGTTAATTCTCTGGAGGGTGAGGGCAGGCAGGGAATTACAAAAGCAGGCACGTTTGTCCCGAGAGTCCCGGGATGGGCTTCTTGGGTTAAAGGGACTGGCCATTTTGTACTTAAAAAACATGTAGACCAACTGCTTTACCAAAAGAAAAACTGTTCTAATTGGTATTTTCTTCTTCATTATTTCCGCCAGCAATGGGTAATAGAGCTTTTGCTTTTTGCCAGTTAGAGAAATATAAAATCAGCTCTTATTATTGCATTTCCCTGACATCTAGTGTGTCTGACAACTTTTTATCCATATTTCTATTAGGTTGTTTGCTTTTTTCTGGTCAAATTTTAAGAGTTCATTATACATGTGAGATAATTATTATATATAATATGTAATAAATGTTAACTTTATTCACTATCTGCTTTGCAAAATTTTACCAAATCCACTTTCTGTTTAACTATTTTCATGTTATACTTCATCATAAAATATTTTTAAATTTTATGTAGTGAAATGAATCTATTTTCTCTTTCATATTGCTCACTTTCTTGCTTAAGAAGGTCTCTTTTGCTTCTAAATTACTTTCAATCTTTTATTTCTTTTCTTATAAGAGTTTTCTTGTTTTGGCTTTTGTATTATATATACTGGAAATAGATTACCAACTTAATTTTATTTCAAAGGCATAGACAGTTGAGGCAGCTTTGTTTATTTTTCATGCATGTATTTCCAATAAAATTGAGATGTAAACTTTTCATATATTAAATCACAATATACAGCAATCTGGTTTTATTTACTTGTTTCATGAATTGACTAATAGTGCTTACTAGACATGTAGACTCTTCTAAGTACTTAATAAACATTCACTTACCTATTTTTTAAAACTCATATCCACCTTGTCTATTTTTAAAACTCCTATCCACCTTACTATTATGTAACCAGTTCTACTTTTATTGCCTGGTCCAATGTCCCTCCCCAAGGTGATTTGATCATAGTGATTTTATAATGTGTTCTGGTATCTGGGAAAGTAATTATCCCCCTTCTTCATAATTCTTCATTTTTATACTTTTCTTTGCTATTAACTTTTTTTTTTTTTTTACTTTTTCAACATTTTCAGAGGATAGTGTATACAAACCCAAATTATATACCTTGATAACTTTTTCCATTTGTAAACAGCCATATCACCACCACCCAGATCAAATTAAAGAACATCTCTATCAACCCAGAAGATGCTCACATGCGCCTCCCAGCCCATACCATCTGTAAGCAGTAAAACTATCCTGATTTCTACCATTATGGGTTAGTTTGACCTGTTCAAATCACAGAGTGGGTACTCTTCTGTTTCTTTTACATAACACAATGTCCATAAGATTCATTTTCATATGGTTCTTTTTCATCCAATATTCCATGAATTTACTAGAACTTAATCACTCATTCTGCTCTTGATGGACAATGAGCTGTTTCCATGTTAGGGCTCTTATAAATAAAGCTGCCATGAACCTACTCACACATATCTTCTGGTGAATAAAAGCAACTCATTTCTGTTGGGTATATGCCTAGGAGAAGAATTCCCAGGTCATAGCATCTATATATGATTAACTTCTGCCAGATTGTTTCCAAAATAGAACCAAGTTTTACTCCCAGAAGAAATGAAACAGACCTTACTGTTCCATATCCTTGATGATACCTCACGTTTCACATCCTTTTTAATTTTAGCCATTCTAGTGAATGTGTAATTATGTCATCGTTTAAAAATGATATTATTCTAATGACAAATTATGTGGTGCACATTCTTATATATTGATCAACCATTTTGATTATTTTAATGTCTGCATTTGTGAACGTTCTATACAAGTTTTGCCTGTTTTCAAGTCTGTCCTTTTTTTCTTGATTGAAAGACAGGAATTTAAAAAATATTCTGTAGTTGGGTCTTTTGTTGGATATACTTTGAAAATTACATTTTTTGACCTCAGTTGATCCACCTGCCTTGGCCTCCCAAAGTGCTGGGATTACAGGAGTGAGCCACCGCACCTGGTCACAAAAGTTCTTACTGTAATCAACTTATTTGTCACTCTTTACTTTTATGGTGTGTTAGTTTCCAAGAGCTGCCATAATGAAAGTCATAAACTGGGTGACTTAGAACAACAGAACTTTGTTGTCTTACAATTCTGAAAGCTAGAAGTCTGTAATTTAGGTGTCAGCATGGTCGTGGGTTCTCTGAAACCTGTAAGCGAAGGATTCTTTCTTGCCTTCTCCAACTTCTAGTAGCCCCAGAGGTTCCATGGCTTAAGGCAGCAAATCTCCAATCTCTGCTACCATTTCCACATGGTGTTTCCCTGTGTCTTCTGACATTATCTTCCCTCTGTGTGTGTCTGTCTCTATGTCCAAATTTTCTCATTGTATAAGGACACCAGTATATTACATTATGGCCCATGCTAATTACCTCTTTTAACTCTATTTCCTCTATAAAGAACCTATTTCCAAATAAGGTCAAATTCTGAGGTACTGTGGGTTAGGACATTGGCACATCTTTTTTAGAGGGGTACAGTTCAACCCATAACATACAGTTAGTGGTTTCTGCATTCCCTTTTGGTTTTGCCTACCCCAGGATCTTGAAAATATTATATGCTTTCTTTTAAAACTTAATTGTTTTAGCTTTTGCAATCAGCTTACCATCTCTCTTGAATTAATTTCTATGAATGGTATAAGACAGTGGTCGAGGTTATTTATATACAATACATTTATTGATAAAGATAATTCATTTCTGCAGTCAATTGCAATAGTGACTTTGTCATAAGACAAGTGAAAAATTGAGCCATGTTTCTGTCCCTGTGCAAATACCACACTGTCTTAATTAGCTTTATGGAAATTCTTGGTATCTTAGAGTGTAAATCCTATAACTTTCTTCTTCTTCAGTGTTTTCTTGATTATCTGAGATCCATTTTATTTATATATAATGTAATATAAATATACAGAATGTTATATAGATTATAATATAAATATAATTACATATAATATTATACTTATATCACATTATATACAAATAAAATGGATCTAAGATAATCAAAGAAACACTGGAGAAGAAGAAAATTGTAGGATTTACATTCTAAGATATTAAGACTTTCTATAAAGCTAGTTAAGACAGTGTGGTATATATAATTGACAGTGTGGTAAATATAATTGACAGTTGTGGTATATACATAATTGTCAATTTCCACTTTTAAAAAACATGCTGAAATTTTTATTGGAATTCAACTGAACCTGAAGATCATTTGGAGACAAATTAAAGTAATAATAAGTCACTTAATCCATAAACATAGCATATCTCTCTATTTATTTAAGTTTTCTTTATTTCTTTCAGTAAGGTTTTATAGTTTTCAATGTAGAAAACTTGCATATTATTCAGAAAATTATTCTTAGGTATTTGATGTTTTTAATACTACTTTAAATGTTTTTTTAGATTTTGTTTTAATTTGTTGGTTGCTAGTAGATGAAAATACAATTGATTTTTGTATATTAACCTTGTATCCAGCAACTTTAGTGAATTCACTTATTGTTGTTAATAACATCTTGGTAGATTCTTTTAAAAATTATATTCACACAATCATGTTATCTGCATATAAGAGGGTTTTTCTTCTTTTATAATTTTATTAGGAGTCTAAAAACTGTTCTTGCTTCGTTGCACTGAACTGCAATCTTCAGTGCAATGTTGAACAGAAATGGTAATATTGAGTATCCTTGTCTTATTCCTGACATCAGAAGACAGCTCGATTTTATCACTAAGTTAATGTTTGCCGTAATTTTTTTTTAATTTTTTTGGTATTGGCCTTTAATCAGATTAAGATTTTTTCTATTTTTATTTTTGCTGATATATTTTATCATGTATAGATATTTATTTTTTACATTTTTTGCATTCATTGACAAGATATTTTATTATTTTAATGTAGTGAATTACATTAATTATTTACAGTTAAAGAAATTTTATTTCATATGTTATTGTATTTGTGGGGAAAAGTCCACTTGGTTATGTTATGTTATCCTTTTTATAAATTGTTGGATTTGATTTTCTAATATTTATTTAGAAAATTTTGTTTATTTGTTCATGTGTGATATTATCTTGTAATTTCATTTACGTGGAATGTCCTTGTTAGGTTTGGTTTTGGGGTTATACCAACCTCATCAAACAGTTTCTAAGATTTTCTTTAAGATATAATATTTCTTTCTTAAATGTTTGGTAAAATTCAACAGTAAGTCCACTTGGCTTAGAATTATATTTGTGAGAAAGTTTCTCATTGTTGTTACATTTTATTTAATAGACATAACACTATTGAGATTTGCTATTTCTTCTTGTGTCTGTTTATCTAAGTCATATTATACAAGGAATTGGTCTGTTAGATCTAAATTTTCAAGTGTTATTAATGACCTAAAGTTTTTTTGTTGTTTTTTAACAGCTTTATTGAGGTATAATTGATATGCAAAAAATTATACATAATTCATATTTGATGAGTTTGGATGTTTGCACACACCCATGAAATCAGGACCATAATCAAAGCAATAAACATATTCATCACCTCCATAAGTTTTCTCATGCTCTTTTGTTTTTTGTTTGTGTTTTTCTTTGATTTTTGTGGTAAGATAACATAAGATATACCCTCTCGACATTATTTGTAAGTGCACAATACAGTATTGTTAACTATAGACACTATGTTGTACAGCAGATCTTTAGATCTTATTTATCTTGAATAACGGAAACTTTATTCCCATTGAACAACTCTCCATTTTCTCTAACCTCAGCCCCTTGAAACCACCATTCTGCTCTCTACTTCTATGAGTTTGATTATTTCAGATACTTCGTATAAGTGAAGTCATGCAGTATTTGTTCTTCTGTGACTGTCTTATTTCACTTGGAATGTGAAAGTATTCGCAAACCATACATCGGATATGGAGTCAATATCCAACAATGTATAAAGAACTCCTACAATTCAATAGCAAAAACTCAAATAACACAAATAAAAACGGGCAAATTGCTTGAACAGATATTTATCCAAAGAAGAATACAAATAGTCAATAGATACATAAAAAGGTGCTCAACAGCACTAAGCATCAGGGAAATGCAATTCAAAACCACAGTGAAATATTATTTCATACCTGTTAGGATGGCTATTATCAAAAAGAACAAAAAAAAAAAAAAAAAGAAAGAAGAAAACAAGAGTCGGTGAGACTGTGGAAGAAGTGGAACCCTTGTAAACTGTTACTGAAAATGCAAAGTGGTACAGCAGCTATGAAAAACAATGCAAAGTTTCCTCAAAAAATTAAAAATAGAATTACTATATGATCCAGCAATGCCACCACTGGGTGTATATCCAAAGGAAATAAAATCAATATGTTGAAAAGAAACCTGATATCCACACTCCTATGTTCATTGCAGCATCATTCACAACAGACAAGGTGTAGAAACAACCTAACTGCTCATCAGTGCATGAATGGATAAAGAAAATGTAGTCTATTCGTGCAATGGAATATTACTCAGCAATAAAAAAGAAGGAAATTCTGCCATGTGTGATGACATGGATGAACCTAGAGGACATTACACTAAGTGGCAACATTTTTCAATCTACTTAATATTCTTTTGATTTCTGTAGAATCTGTTCTCTTTTCAATTCTTCCCACTGGTAATTCCTCATACTGTTTTATCTCTGTCTGCTTTAACTAATGAGTGTTCCTAGGGATTTATCAATTTCATAATTTTTGTTTCAAAGAGCCAACATTTTAGCTTTGTTCATTTATTATACATTTGTTTTATATTTTACTGATTTCTGATTTTATCATTATTGTTTATTTTTCAATTTTATTTGAATTTAATTTGCTGCTCTTTTTTAACTTATTGAATTGAAAGCTTAGAACATTAAATTTATACACACCTACACATATGCATACATGTGTACCTAGAGGTACACATATGTGTGTATGTAATACATGTGTATGTAGGCAGGCATACGCTTGTATTTTCTGGCTTTCATTTTAATTTCTTCTTAACCTCATGGGTCTTTAAAACTATTTTCTCAATTTCTAGACATTTGGAGAGTACTACTTTTTTACTGCTACTGAGTTTTAGTATAATTTTCCTGTAGTCACAGAATATTCACTGTAAGATTTCAGTCTTTGAAATTTGTTAAGATTCACTTTATGCTATGGTGTATTTTACCAAATGGACACTAAAAATGTATATTCTGCAGCTGTGGAATGTAGTATTCTATACATTTACTGAGCCTAGGTAGTTGGGTTTTTCAAATTTGCTGTATCCTTACTGACTTTTTGTCTACTGTTCTTTCAGTCAATTCGGAGTGTTAAAATTACCGATATCATTGTGGCTTTTCTACCCTTTATTTTAGGTCTGACAACTTTAAGTTTACAGATCTTGAAGCTATTTCAATAGGTAAGTTTGCATTTGGGATTGTTATATTTCCCTATTGAGTTGACCCTTTTATCTTTATTAAATATCCCTTTTCTACTCCCATAATATTTCATCCCTGAATCTCTCTGATATTAGTGGAGGCTTTTTTGGTTGGTGTTTCTGTGGCACATTCTTGCCCATCACTGTATTTTCAGCATTTGTGTGTCTCTACCTTTAAAATCTGTGCTCTATAAACAACATGGCATGTGAAGGACCAAAACTTCTCCCTCCTGAACAACACGTTCTTGCAGGTAGGTGACTAAGCAGCCGAAAGCACTATAATAAGAATGCTGAGGGAGAAGCGGGGTCAGAGGAGAAGACCGGATGTGTTTCAGTTGAGGCAGGAAGTGGAGAGCCTGAGCGCGTGGTAACTTGTTCGCCATTGACGAGGAGTCCAAAGGCATGCACGCGGGGAGTTCTTTAGAAAACCGCAGCATCACAAGATAGTGGGAGCAAGTGTAACACTGAAAGTAAACGTAGGAGAGGAAGAGGCTGGTCCTGTGGGGCCCTCCAGGTTCCAAACAGAGCACTGGTGTCATTTTCCAGAGTGTGAGCTGAGCTGAGCACATGCTGTGTTGACCCTGACTGATTCCCTCTCCCTCCTCAGCTGTGTTGTCATTTGTCCCTGTCTGCTCATCAAGGCTCATCCTCATTGCTGGCACACAGTACAGACTACAGCACCTCAATGGTGGAATGAAAGTCTTCTCAACCCTTGCGAGGCAACAAGGCAACAGCAAGTGTCCACTATCTGTCCTCCTTTGAAGGAAGGAGGAGTGAGCCTATGGTCTGTGCCTATGGTCTCTTCGTACTGTCCCAGACTCAGGGGCAGAGAGAGCCCAGCCTAACCACTGAGCATCTCCCCAGACTTGTGTGTGCAATGATGAAATGAACCGGCGCTAAAAATGACATTCCTCCAAGGATAACATGACACTAAGGGCCAGGCTCTTTCCAGAATTCTCTTGCTCCAATTGTTCCACTAGCAGAAGAATCCAGACTCTTTCCAACCTCTCAAGGAGAAAACCCTATCACTCTACCTGCAGGAATCCCACAGCTGCCAGTGAGCTCTGGAGTCATGTGCTGTGTGGGAGAGCTGCGTAGCCTGGAATTAAGTGAAGTGGTAGAAAGTTACATTCAAGTTGCCACCTCCATGAATCCGTGTGTAAATTCTAAATTGAATTGACCCTCTTGTGACTTAAAAACAGCTCATATAAATTACTTGAGAATAAGATTTTTTTTTTCTATTCCCTATGATTTCATTATATAAAACACTGCTGAAGCCACTATTGATTGTGTTACAGTTTGCCTTCCCTTTGAAAGCGCCCACATCTAACACAGGTTGTAAAGGTATTAAGCCACCCTATTGCACACTTTCCTGACCCCCCCGCCCAACCTTGGTCTTCTGGGTCTTGGATAGCATGGCATCTTGTTTCACATGGGGATGTGTAAAGGGATATCCCACACTGCCTGTGTGCCACATGCTGGCAGTGCGGTGGCTCTCAGAGACAACTCTGCATCCCCTTAGAAGGCTGTGGGCTTTGTGCTGCTCTTGGCTTCTGTAAAGGGGAGGCTGGTATCCTGCTGGGGCACCATGGACTGGCAATTCACATCTCTGGCTCACGTGAAAGGACACAAGTGGCTACAAACTACAGAAAGGAAGAGTCAACTGGAAATTCCTAGCACATTTATTCCCATGGCTTTGGAATAAGGTATGAGGGAAGAGCACATGACCTCTTGCTTGAAGGTTATTCTTAATTTTCCTAGAGTCATTCCCTGCGACTCATGGATGAGTCAGTGTTTCTTCTAAATTTCTCATGAAGTGGCATCAGAATCACAACCTAGAAGTGTCCCAGGCAACTCCTGGTAATATGGGCTCAATGCTTATATATTCCAAATCCACATGTTGAAATCCTCACTCTTAATGTGATGGTATTAGGAGGCAGGGCCTTTGGGAGGTGATCAGGCCATTGGCGGGGGAGTGGGGTGATCAGGCCATGGGAGCAGAGCCCTCATGAAAGGGTTTAGTGTCTTTATATAAGTGACCTAAGAGAGATCTTTCACTCCTTCCACCATTTGTGGACACAGTGAGAAGGGAGTTTATGAACAGAAAGCAGGGCCTCCCCAGACACAGACTCTGCTGGCTCCTCTCTCTAGGACTTCTTAGCCTCCAGAACTGTGAGCAACGCATTTCTGTTGTTTTCAAGGTATATTGTGGCAGCAGCCCAAATGGACTAAGACACCTGGGATGCCACAGTATCTAAGCTCAAGGATGAGCACAGATGCATTCTCCCAAAATCCTCCCCAAGTATGGGTATTTAAACGTAAATGGATGAAATTTTTTTTTTTTTTTTTGAGATGGAGTCTCGCTCTGTCACCCAAGCTGGACTACAGTAGTGCAATCTTGGCTCATTGCAACTTCTGCCTCCCACGTTCAAGCAATTCTCTGCCTCAGCCTCCTGAGTAGCTGGTATTACAGGCACCCACCACCATGCCTGGCTAATTTTTGCATTTTTTAAGTAGAGACGGGGTTTCACCATCTTGGCCAGGCTGATCTTGAACTCCTGAACTCGTGATCCACCTGCCTCGGCCTCCCAAAGTGCTGGGATTATAGGTGTGAGCCACCACTCCCGGCCAAGAAATCTTAAAAATTAAAAATTCTGTTACTTTTTGCACTAGCCACATTTCAAGTGTTCACCTCACCGTGAAAAGGACATGGGAGGAGTATTCCTGGATAGCACAGACGGGGAGCTCTTAGTCAAGGCAGAATGTTCTCTTCACAGGATGGACTGCTCGAGACAGAGGACATCTCACCTTTCCACATGCCAGCATGACACTGCAGTAGTAATCACCATGTGAGAAGTCCAAACATCTGTCTGTCTCCCTTCCAGGATGAAAAAACTGGAGCGCCCAGCTGGGTGTCTCTTCCCTGTGGCTGGACCACATAATCAGTTAGCAAAAACCAGAGGAAGGATTCTGATATGACCTCCAGCAGAATAGTCAAGAAAATGAAAATAATTACAATAGTCTGCCCTTACCTGTGGTTTTGTTTTCCACAGTTTCAGTTACCCATGGTCAACCATGTTTCTAAAATATTAAATGGTATATTTGTTCTAAAATATTAAATGGTATATTAGTCCATTCTCACACTGCCGTGAAGAAATACCCAAGACTGGGTAATTCACAAAGAAAAGAGATTCAATTGACTCACAGTTCCACAGAGCTGGGGAAGCCTCAGGAAATTTACAATCATGGAGGAAGGGGAAGTAAACATGTCTTTCATTTGATGGCAGGAAGGAGAAGCGCCAAGCCAAATGGGGAAAAGCCCCTTATAAAACCATCAGATCTGATGAAAACTCACTCACTATCACAAGAACAGCAACCAGAGGGTAACTGCCCCCATGATTCAATTAGCTCCCACTGGGTCCCTCCCACAACACATGGGGATTATGGGAACTAAAATTCAAAATGAGATTTGGGTGGGGACACAGCCAAACCATATCAAATAGAAAATCCAAGAAATAAAGAGTTTGTAAGTTTTAAATTGCATGCTCTTCTGAGTGACATGATGAAATCTTGACCCCTGCCTTCTGGGATGTGAATTACACCTTTGTCCAGCATATCCACACTGCACACACCACCCACCTGTCAGTCACAGAGGAGCAGGCTTGGGTATGAGATCACTGTTATAGTACGGCAATGCTTATGTTCAAGTCGGCCTTATTTTACTTAATAACAGCCCCAAAGGCACAAGAGTGCTGGCAATGATGCTGGCAATTCAGATGTGCCAAAGAGGAGCTGGAAAGTGCTTCCTTAATGTGAAAAGGTAAAAGTTTTAACTTAAAGAAAGAAAAATAAGTGTATGCTGAGGTTACTAAGACCTATGGTAAGAATGAATCTTCTATTTATGAAGCTGTAAAGAAGGAAAAAGAAATTTATGCACAGCATATATAGGGTTCAGTGGCATCTGCAGTTTCAGGCATCCACTGAGGGGTCTTGGAAAGTACCCCACATGGATAAAGGGAGACTAATATATCATGAGAATAAGGCCAACTGGGGAAATTTTATAGTGAGTTGGATGAAACTTGCAAGGGTTTTAAACGTTTTGATTAAAGCAAAGCCAGTTGATGAGTCTGCCCGATGAACACACGGGACTTGAAGCCATGTGCAGGGACTGAGAGGGAGCTGGAACTACTATGGTCTATCCGGTGGGCTTTAAAACCCAGACAAGATTTTATCATTTTCATTAAAAAATATTTATAAGTAAAAACTAAGATACCTAAAATAACACACATAGAAAACTGGTTTAGGGGTACATTAGTTTGCTAGAGCTGCCATAAAAAATTATCACAAACTAGATGCTGAAAACAATAGAATGTACTCTCTCACAGCTCTGGAGACCTGGAGTCTGAAATGGAGATGTGGCCAGGCCGTGCTGGCTCTGGAGGGTCTAGGGCAAGCTTGTCTAACCCATGGCTGATGGGACACATGCGGCCTAGGATGGCTTTGAATGCTACCCAACATGAATTCTTAAAATGTCGAAAACATTATGAGATTTCTTGTGTGAATTTCTTTTTAGCTCATCAGCTATTGTTAGTGTTAGTGTATTTTATGTATGGTTCAAGACAATTCTTCTTCTTCCAATATGGCCCAGGGAAGCCAAAAGATTGAACACGCCTGCCTAGGGCAAGAGTCTTTCTGATTCTTCCAGCTTTGTGGCTCCAGGTCGTCCTTGGCTTGTGGATACATCACCCGAATCTCTGCCTGCCTCTTCATACAGCCTTCACTTCTTGTATCTCCTTCTGCCTTTTATGGAAACACTTGTCATTGCATCCAGGATGATCTCATCCCCAGAACTTTAACTCAATTACATCTGCAAAGATTTTTTTTTTTTTTTCCAAATAAGATCACTTTCACAGTTGCCAGAGATTTTGACATGGTTACGTATTTTGAAGGATCACCATTCAACCCACCGTGAGGAGTGGGGTTACTTTTTAGTTCATGTGAGAAATTAAAACACTGCTCAATTTCATCAAAATTGTGGGAAAGCCCATTCCATGTATTACTGATTCCAGAAGCAGTAAGACTGGCAGCTGCAGCCTGAAGGGCCTCGGAAGGGATGAAGTCTAGCTTTCTAAGGGGCACCAACAGGCACAGGCTCACGGAAAAAGTGCTCTTGAGAGGAACCTGGACTTGGAAGAGCCTGGACCACACAAAGGCACCCCAGCTTCTTTCTGAGATCATTTTCCTGTCTGCCCAAGGGAGTTTCCCCATCAAGGGTGCCATCCATCCTCCTCCAGTCTGTGAATCATCTGCTATTTCTGAAACCCAGAGTGATGAACGAGTCAGCCCAGGGTAGCATGGCGCCTTCATCTGCATCAGACAACCTGAGAATACGCATTTCATTTCACTTCTGACCTTTTTGCTATTCTGCAAACCCACAAGATCTGGGCTGCATAATAATATCTGAGGATCAGAGGTGAGTGTTTAGAGTATCATACAATCCATGTTTACTTGACCTTATGGTGTTAGAACCCATATTAATCTTAATTGCACTGTTAAAATATAGTAAATATCTTTATACAAATTAAGCGATAATGGGAATTTGCAGAGGGTTTTTTTTTCATGAATTAATCTTAAAATAAGCTGATTATACAAATCTTTAACCAAGCAATGACTAATCCAAAACACAAACATTACTTTGATAAGATACATTCAAACAAACATTTTTGTGACAAATATTAGCAGAAACCAAGCAATAATTGGGAGAGGGCATTCAGTGACTGACAATGTGAACACAAAGGGAGATGGCCAGATGTGCCCAGTGCTTGCAACCACATTCTAGAACTGGGTCCTTTCTGGATTCATTGCTAGATGTTAGTGACTTTGGACAAAGTAAACTGGAGCATCTGGGGAAAGAAGATCATGGGGATTTTTTTGCAAAATTCAAATTCAAGGATGGGATGAGAAAAGAATTGATTATACTTACCCCCATTAAGCTATGTTTTCTTTAAGGAAAAATACACTTATTTGACAATGACTCAATCTTCACTAACTGGTAGACACTGCTTATCCTGAACAACTGCTGTGTTTTCAGCTGCACAAAAGTACCTTCCGAACTGAGTTCATTAACCTCTTTTCTTTGGCCGACAGGAAGCTCAGCACTGAATATACAGTACATTTTTAATAATAGTCCAGAACCACATAATATACACTTCTTTTTAAGTTTTCATATGTAATACTTGACAGATAGGATATTTGTAATAGTTCTAGTATGAAACATAGTAAAATTTAGACTCATGAATCTACACTAACATTATGCCAAAGTCTTTGTCCCAGCAATATACCTCCTCAATCCCATTTCTATGCACCCAGGAGTTACCTTTACCCTGAATTTTGTATCTATTGCTCCTTTGTTTTCTTTTTTGTTTAGTTATATCACATAGGTACATATACCTATACAATATGTTGTTTAATTCTGCTTGTTTCTGAGGTTTATAAAATATTGTATTCTATGAATTGTTCTAGGATTTCTGACATATTTGTATGATTCATTCCTACCATTGCATGTGACTGTATTTCCACTGCTTTATAACTGTCCATTTTAAGACTTCTTGAAATATGTTTATTTTCTTGTGGCTGAGTTTAGGATGATTTCTGGTTTTGCTATTATGAACAATACTTCTATGAATATTCATGTATATGGCTCCTGGCACATATATGCAAAATGTTCTGCTATATCCCTAAGAGTAAAATTATTTGGTCAAATATTCATATTTGTAAAATAATGCCAAATTATTTTCCAAAGTGGTTGTTACAAATTATGCTTGGACCAACAATAAAGTCTGTGTTGATTCATAGCCTCACCAACATTGGGTATTATAACACTTCAAAATTTTTGCCCAACTAGTAGATAAAAAAATGATACCTCACTACACTCTGTGCATTTGCATTTTCCTAATCTCTACTGAGGTTGAGCATTATTTTATATGTTTAATTGTCATTTGTGTTTCCTTTTTAGGAAAATACCTCTTTATATTTTTTGCACATTTTTCTTATTGATTTGTGCGAATCCTTTTGTATTCTAAATATAAATCCTTTTTTAGTTATATGTGGTATGAATATCTTTTCTTAGTACATGCCTTGAATTTTTACATCCTTCCTGTGTATTTTGAAGAACAAATACTTTCTGATGAAGTTATAGAATGTATCAGTCATTTACTTCATGGAATATGTATTTTATGCATTTTTTAAAATCCTCCTCTATACTTTGGTCATAAACATGAAAAAGCAAATTAAAATACTTTTAGAAGACAGGAGGACTAGGGGACTATTATTAAGTCTTTAAGCCACCTGTAATTGATTGTTGAGGAGGTGTGAGGTAGGTGTCAAGGTCCACTGTTTTCTATATAAACTACAATTGGCCCATTATCGTTTTGCTAAATAGCTTTTCCTTTCCCCTCTAATCCACAGTGCCCACCCTGGCATGAGTGAAGCTCTGTATTTCTGGATGTCAGTTTCTGGCTCTCTATTCTACTCCATAGGCTATTTGTCTAGGCCCATGACAACCCTAAAACATCTTATTTTTGACATTTTCTCATAAGAAAGAAATCTGATAAGGCAAGTTCCACCTCATCTCCATCTTATTCTTCAGAAGTATCATGGCTATTTTGGGCTCCCTCTTTCTCTCTCTCTCTCTTTATATGTATATGAACAATACTTCTATGAATATCCATGTACATGTCTCCTGGTGCACACACACATGCACACACACACGGATATTTACACACATTTTTATATTTTATATACACTTTTGTCAAGTTCTATTAAACTGTTAGCATTTTGGGAGAATTCCATTGAACCTAGAGATCAATTTATAAATAATTTGCATCTTTATCCTACTGAGTCTTTCTATATAAGTTCCTTCTATAGTTTTCCATTTATTTAGATTTTTTTGATGTCCTATATTAAGGACATAATTCTTTACATAAAGGATGCTTTGTGTAAACTTTTGTTACTGAAAATTACATTTTAAAAATTATATTTCTCGCTATTTTGATTAAACATAATTTTTTAAAAAAATTTCTATATAGACAATCAGCAGCAGCAACTAATGACAGTATCATTTCTTTCTTTCCAATGCTGTCACTTTTTATTTCTTTTTCTTGTCTTGGTGCAATTGCTAGTACTTACAGTAAAATTTTGATTAGGTATTCAGTAGAAGGCATCTTTCTCTTTTCCTAATATTACAGACAATCCTTTTGAACTTCCATTGTTATATGTAACATTTACTATAAATTTTATATGCCTTTTATTGGGCAAAGAAAATTTTTTTCTTCTTTTGTAGTTTGCTAAGATATTTTATAAGTTGACCTTTCATTAAAGCATTACTAGAAGGTGATCCTTCATTGATAATCTTTAAATTTGAGGAAGCTATTAATTCCCTCTTATTAAATCAGAATTGCATTCCTGGTAAAATCCAAGTTATGTAAGATGTGTTGTCTTTTATTATATTGCTGGATGATATTTGCTAATGTTTTTCTTTAAGGTTTCTAGTTTGGTGTTCATGAGAGAGATGGGATATGTAATTTTTCTTATTCATACTATGTGTGTCTGGTTTTCTTATCAATGCATTGTTAGCCTCATAAGAGAAATTGAGTTTTCTTTTTTCTTTATTTTTTTTCTTTCCTTTGGACTAGTAGAGATAGAAATTATCTTATTTTGCCTTTGGTAAAACTCATCTACAAAGAGATCTGAGTTTGGCATTTTCCATTTGAGAAAATTTTAATTTGCTTGGTGACTGTAGGACTATTTAAGTGTTCTATTTTTTCTTGTGTATGTTTTGATAAATTGTATTTTTCTAAGAATTTATCTGTTTTGTCCAATTTTCCATATTTGGCATTGTTTTAAATAATTTTATCATCTATTTAATTCTGTAGTGTCTAAACATGTTTCATTCATTCCTAAAATTGTGCCTTTTCCTTCTAATAATCTTTACTAATTCTACTGTTCTTTTTCTATGACCTTTAAGTTGAGTGCTTGGCTGAATAATATTGAGTCTCTCGTTATTTCTAATATAAGCATCAAAGCATTCTCTTGACTTGCTGGTTTAGAGGTACGGCATAAGCTTTTATATGAGTAGTATCCTCACTATATTTTAGTTCACATGTTTTTTAATTTCCTTTTTATTTTTTCTTTCAATATAAATTGTTTAAAAGTAAGCTTGAAAAATATTCCAAATATGGGGAGTTTTCCAGGTGTCTTTTTCTTTTTTGTGTCCAGCATACTTAGAGTGTGTTATAGCATGCCGTCAGTTCACACACTTTGACATTTTCTAAGGCTAAAATTATGGCCTGACAAGGTGTCAATTTTAGCAAATATTCCATCTGCTTTTATCTTTATTGTTTCCTCTTTTCTGCTTGCTCTGGGTTCAGTTTGCTCTTCTATTTCAAGTTTTTAAAGTAGAAAATTAGATTACTGATTTGAGTCCTTTCTTTATCATTAGTATAATTCCTTAATGTTATACTTGTCCTGCTAAGTACTGAGTTAGATGCATCCCACACAGTCTGATAAGTTATATTTTCATTTTCATTCAGTTAAAATATTTTCAAACTACCCTTGAGAGTTTCTCTTTGAACCAAGGAATTTTTAGAAATATGTATCTAATTTCCAAATATTTGAGCATTTTCCAAGTATCATATTTTTCTGTGATTGACTTCTAATATAATTCTATTGTGGTCAGAGAATATATTTTGCATGATTTCAATTGTTTTACATTGTTTATGGTTCTGTGTGTGTGTGTGTGTGTGTGTGTGTGTGTCCCAGAATGTAGTCTCTCTTGGTGAATGTTCCATATGCCCTTGGAAAGAACACATATTCTATTGTTTTTGGATAGAGTGTGCTATAAATTTCAATTTGGTCAAGTTCATTGATGGTGCTCTTCAGGTCTTCTCTATGCTACTGATTGACTATCTATTGTTCCACTGATTACTTAGAATGGAGTGGTGAAGTCTCTGGCTATAATTGTGGATTTGTCTATGTATCTTTTACTTTATATCAGTTTTTATGTTAGGTACATGTCCATTTAGGATTCTTACATCTTATTTGGCAATCCACCCTTTTATCATTCTGCAATGTTCCTTTCTATTTCCTTGTTCTGCAGGCTATGTTGTGTGATGTGAATAAAGATGTTTCAGTTTTCTTTCGACTTTTACTTGCTTGGTACATCATTATTGATCATTTTACTTTCAGCCTATCTATGGAATTATATTCTAAGTAGATTTCTTGCAGATAATATATAGTTTAGAATAATTAACAAACAAAACAGGGAACTCATCATCATATTAGTCATTTTCAAGTTTTGAACTTTCTCCTCATTATCCCTGGTATTTTTTAAAAATTTCAGAATCTTCAAATAGTGGTTGAGTTATTCTTTTCAGAGTTTCTAGCTGTGATCAGTGTGAGAGATAAGTGGAATGTGATTACTCCATCTCGGCCAGATCTTGAAGTTTCTTTTGTTAAGTTTTAATTTAATTCCAAGTTAGGAACAAAGCTTATACTTTATGATTTTAATCCTTTAAAACCTACTGAGATTTATTTGTGCTCTAAAACGTGAACACTGTATTAGTCCTTTCTCATACTACTATAAAGAACTGCCTGAGACTGGGTGATTTATAAAGGAAAGAGGTTTAATTGACTCACAGTTCAGTACGGCTGGGGAAGCCTCAGGAAACTTACAATCATGACAGAAGGCAAAGAGGAAGCAAGGCACCTTTTTCACAAGACAGCAGGAAGGAGAAGTGCCAAGCAAAGTAAGGAAGAGCCCCTTATAAAACCATCAGATCTCATGAGAACTCACTATTCCAAGAACAGCATGGGGGAAACTGCCCCCATGATTCAATTACCTCCACCTGGTCTGTCCCTTGACATGTTGGGATTATGGGGCTTACAATTCAAGATGAGATTTGGATGGGGACACAAAGCCTAACCATATCAAACACAGATTTTGATAAATGTCCTAAAGGAACTTCAAAACAATGAACTTCAAAAAATTGGTAAGAAGTAACACAATTAACCAACCTGACCTAATTGTATCATATTTATATATACATATAAGAACATATATGTAAGGTATATATAAAAGAAGAATACACCGTATTTTTCATGTGTGTTATATATGCTATATATAGTATACAAAAATATAATGGATTCTTATTTTATATATACCTTACATATATGTTCTTATATATACATCCTATCTAATACATATAACATATTATACATAGAAATAATAAAATTAGGTCACGTTGGTTAGTCATATTACTCCCTACTGATTTTTTCTCTGCTTCTGTTTATTATTAAAAGAAGGATGCTAAAAATCTCCAGTCATGCCTGCACATTTATTATAATCTCTCTCCCTTTATTTCCATCAAATTATATTTTATATAATGTGGGATTGTAGTATCGTATATGTACAGATAGATGTAAGATTCTTATGTTCTGCTGGTTGTCAAAAATGTTATTAATACATGTCCATCTTTATACCTCATAACACTTCTTGACGAAAGTCTATAATGTGTCATATTAATATGGCCACACCAGCTTTCTTTTGATTCGTGTTTTCATTAGTATAGTACATTTTTTTCTATTTTTTCTTTACTTTTAACCTCTCTGTATCCTTAACTTTGATGTGTGTTTCTTGTACACAGCATTGGATTCTCCTTTTTGTTTTTGTTTTTGTTTTTTAATGCAGTCTGAGAATCTTTGTCTTTTCAATGGAGTGTTGTATTGAAATCTACCATCTTGCATTTGTTTTCTACTTAGTTCTCTGCTTTCTCCTTTTCTGCCTTTAGTTTTTGTTCTTGTTACTTAGTTAAGTATTTCTATCATTTTATTTCTTCCTATATATTAGGTTTTTTATAATATATCTTTATTTTAGTGATTACCCTAGATTTACATTTATTCTTTGAATATTATACCAGTTTAATTTAGTAGTCTTACCACTTCCTGAACAACTCAGAATTTTGAAACAGTTCAATTCTATTTCCTCTTTGTGTTTTTGTTGTCATGTAAGTCACTCATATACATGCTATCCATTCCATAATGTATTGCTGTTGCTGCAGCTTTGTGCAGTTGATATTCATTTCTATTGACCCACGTAGGTATATTTTCTGGTGCTGTTTTTGCTACTGCTGATAAATTTTATCCCAAAAGAATTTAATGAGTTTTTTAAAGTTAGTTTATTTAAAATTTAATGTTTTATTTCCCAAAACATTTTTATTTTGACATCAATTTTTAAAGATATGCTTGATGGATATAGAATGCTAGGTTTTTAATTTTTGCCTGTGTTTTAATGGTGTTATTTAATGGTCTTCTGTCCTCCCTAATTTCTGTTGGGGCAGCAGCCCTCTGTTTTGCCTTTGAAGATTCTATGCCCCTTTCTCCCCCTTTCTTACTTTCCGTGTTTCTTTGATTTTCAGCAGTGGAATTGGGATTACTGTAAGGGCCTAATCATGGAGGTCTTGTGAATCCTAATGAGAGTTTGGTCTTTATTTCAAGACAGAGATGGAGTCGCTGAGTCACTTGGACCTGATGTGTATTTCCTGTTGTTGGAAGAAGCAGAAGGCAATGGGAAGAGTGGAGGCAGGGAGGCCAGGCGAGGCCTTGCTGCAGTTCCAGCAGATGACACAGCAACCAGGGCCAAGAGCAGGTGGAGATAGTGAGCTATCACCAGAATCAGGGCATATTTTGAAAGTAGATGAAATAAAAACGCTTAAGAATATATATATGTGTGTTAAGAAGAAAGAAAAACTGAGAATACTTGTCGGGTTTTCTACCTGAGAAATTGGGTAGATGGAGTTGCCATTTATTGAAAAAGGGAGAAGCTGGGGTACAGGGAGGAGACTGGGGAAATCTACAGTTCTCTCTTCATCCTAAGTTTGAGATGCCTGTTAAATGGAGATGATGAACAGGAAACTGAAGAAATAAATCTCATCCAAGAGTCTAGGTCTAGGCTGGAGATTGAAAAGCAACAGCAAGTTTGAAATCATCAGAGCACAGAGGAGGCTCAATGCCATGAGGCTGGGTGGGATACATCAGAAGAAACAAGTAGGTGGAGAAGAGGACCCAGGACAGATCTCTGGAGAGCTCTGCTCTGTGGAAGTTCATGGAGAAGCAAGCAATAACAAAAAGAAGTAAGAATGGGCCACAAAAGAGATGGTTGCAAAAATACGAAAAGCAAACATTTCAAGAAAGGAGTGATAACCATTCTGCCTGCTGCCAATTTGTCAAATCAGAAGAAAAGTGTGCAGCTGGCTTGGGCAAGTTGACCATGAAAGAATCATTTCAATGAGTTGTTGGGGAGGAATCTCTGGAGTGGCTGGGGACAGGCTAGGGATGAGGAAGTAGAGAAAGTGAGCAGGAGCCACGTTTTGTGTTGTGCATTTTATCTGGAGTCTCACAAGCACAAAAGAAAGATGCACACAAAGAATTTGTGAGCCCCATTGGAACCAAGAAACTGCTTGACCCTCTTCTTGTCCTTTGCAATGCATTCTCCATTCTGTACGTTGAGAGAAGATTTTAAATATGACAAATGGAAAATGGAACACCTGAAATTTGAAAGTATGTGGAATTTGGGGCCAGTTCCTTGCTTACTAATCATTGAGAATTTCTCTTTTTCATAGATTAACTGAATTCAACTCTCCAAGTCACACAATAACTGTAGCCTGAGATGTGGCTTTCTAAAACAAACATTCCAAGGTCACAAGAAACTGTTTTTTTCTAAATGTCTGAAGCCTAAAAATGAATACAGAATCATTACAAAACTTGTTTTTGATTAGAAAAGTAATGTATGTAAGTGATTAATCAAGAATCAAGAAACAGAACAGAAAGTCAACCTATAATCTATTTTTCACTATCCACTTTGTCTCATTTTCCAGAAGCAACTACTGTCAACAGTTTATTTTGTACCTATAAGCATATCCTTTAGTTTTTATACAAATAAGATAATATTAAACATACTGCATTTTAGTTCGCTTTCACTAAACAAATACTACAAATACCATTCCATGTCATCACATGGAGATCTGCCTCATCCTTTCTGATGGTCTTTCATTTTCTGATATATGTATATATTATATTTTATTTAAATAGTCCCTGATCAATTTCATTTCATTCCTTTACTTGAATTTTTTCCCTTCTAACAAATCATTCTGCAGTGAACATATCTCTCGGTGGTTTTGTAAACCTATCTATAGGTTAAGTTCTTTGCAATGGACATGTATTTTCAAATCTTGACAGATGTTGCCAAATTGCCTTCAAAACCATTTTTCCAGTTTATATTTTCACCGATAGTGTATAAGATCACCGCTGTTTCCTCATCCTTGCCCACACGTATATGGTCAATTACATTAATGGCCTCAATTTGTTCCCTTCCCTGGACCATGTCCTTTGTTAGATGACTTTGCAGTCCCTCCTTCTACTGGTTGGGGTTTCGCTGCAGAGTTGCTTCAGTACACTGGGACAAGCCTTTGACAGCAATGAACCCAGCACAGTCCCTCTGGGCGGGAGTGCCCCAGGCCCCTGCACATGCTGCTGATGGAGCAGGATCCAGGTAGACACCCTGGGACAATCAGAGAGACCTGCTGAGTTCCCCTCAGGTCCTATTCTGCTGGCAACAGACATTTGTGCCAGGTGGTCCCCTGTCCTAAGTGGAGTCCCCAGGCCTGGAACTCTCCTGCTTTCCTTTGACCACCTGCCAAAAACCAGGCCCCAGTCACTTGTTTATTCTTCCCACTTGAATGGACTCTCCATCCAGCACCTTTGCTCTGCCTCTTAGAGCAGCATCAGGCAGATGGCAGAGACAGCCAGGAGCCCATGGTCACGGCTCATCCGATGGAAACATAGGCTTTAGCTTGGGACCATGGCTGCCTTTTGGCCTCCCTCCCGTTTCTCCAGGCCACATTTCAGAGGAGAGCAGAGCCTGAGGAGCCAGCACCCCTTCCCTGTTCCTCGCCTGCCCATTCCTGCAGCTGCTTTCCTTCTACCTGCCCTGCACCCTCCCTGGGCCCTGAACTGGTCTTGGATGCCAGCCAGAGTTTGGATGTCTGGTACCCAGGGCTGGGACGAGGGGGAGGCCAGGGAGCACCTAGGGCCTATAATTTAAGCGGGCACTCACTCCCAACCTCCTTAGATTTTGCAACCTAGGCACCTCAATGCCTGCACCCTAGTCCAGACCTTGCTGATGTGCAAAATGTATTTTTAAACGTCCTGCACTTTTCCGTGTTTCTCTGAAACCCTCTGATGCCCACAGACGTTTTTTTGTCATTCGCTACAATCATAGATGCACCGAGACCAGCCTTTCGAAACAGGAGCAAGGACTGTCTGTGCAAAAATATTTTACCCTCAGTACCAAACACAGCTAACTGCAGATTAGTTAGGAAAGGGAGAATACCCTGAAATTATTTTCTGTCTTTAGTAACTCAAAAACAGTAATAAGAAAACTCCCCCTACAGACGCTTTGTGGTTACTGCAAAGTAAACAGATAAATGTCCTGCAAAATATTTGCTCGTCTATCAAGACCATCCAGTGTTTTCATTCAACTTCTTAAAAACAAAACCGTTTCATTATGGCATCCAGCAACTCCGTTTCCCTGGGGAGATGAATAAGGCAGCAGGAGCTCCTCTCCCTTTCCCGGTTCCTCTGGCCACAGCTGCTGAATTCAACAGCAACGCTAAGGGGGCTTTTTTGCAAAGAGCTGAAAATTATCCAGTATATTTTCATTCTTATTCTCATTCTCATAAATTCACTGAGTAGAAGAACAAGTTTTAATAGGGAAATATTTGATTCCTCCCAACTTGAAGATGAGGAGTGAAACACTGTGAAATGCCACATAAAAATCAGTTGTCGCCAAGTCCTCGTCGACCTTGGGAACAAACACATAATCGATAAACAAGGAAAAGGACCATCGCTTGGCTGGAATCCACAGCCAAACTTCTCTTTTTCCTAAAGCTGCTCTGCTCTTGTCATCACCTCAAAATTCTGACACCAGCTTGTGTTTTAAGCAATGATTGTTTAAATATTTAGTTCTAAATTAGAAGAAAAGCCTGCCAGAAAAATCACTTCAAATTAAATAAAATGATGTTTTATGGGAATCCCTCCCAGCTGTGCCCAGGTAAGAAATGCACCCTCTCCACTGTTGTCCTGGGAACCATACATGAATTTAGCTGTCTGGTTATGGCCCTCGGTAGAACAGGAAGTCCATGCTGTGGCTATCCCAGGGGGTATAGGAGGTGGGTGGAGGGGCAACCTCCCCATCACAAAAGAGTATTGTTCCCTTCTGGTGTGCTTGTTACTTTAAAATTACATATATTATGAGCCCAAAGGTTGAAAGAGCTCTTGGTTTTTGTTAACGTGTTCTCAAACCACTAATTATTTCCTCCTGTCTTGAGGTGCTAAATACATAAACACATGGAGTCCTCAGCTTAAAAAATTAGGACTTTGCTTTTTTCCCAGATGAATCAGCGTGAAGGATGATTCCTTCAGTCTCCATCCGACACAAACTATGACCACACGCTAAACCATGCAGCAGAGAACAGAACCCCGCCGGGCTGGGCTGCCAGGTTGCTGGTGTCAGAAGTTCTGAGCACACACCGAGGCCGCGTGGAGACCTGCTCTCTCCTTAGAGTAGTTCACAGGGAGTGTATTAGTCTGTTCTCACACAGCTAATGAAGATATACTTGAGACTGGGTAATTTATAAAGGAAAGAGGTTTAATTGACTCACAGTTCAGCAGGGCTATGGAAGCCTCAGGAACCTTACAGTCATGGCAGAGGGAAAGCAAACATATCCCTCTTCATATGGCAGCAGGAGAGAGAAGTGCCCAGCGAAGGGGGGATGATCCCCTTATAAAAGCATCAGATCTCGTGAGAACTCACTATCCTGAGAACAGGATGGGGGAAACGGCCACCATGATCCAATTATCTTCACCTGGTCCCTCCCATGACACGTGGGGATAATGGGAACCACAATGCAAGATGAGATTTGGGTGGGGACACAGCGAAACAATATCAAGGAGTTCGAGTGAGGTCCCTTCCAGCACCTTTGAATTGACAGTGTTTGAGCACCTACAGCCTAGTCTTAAAGTGTGAATTTGGCCACATGACAACACATTTTGATAAATAAAAACACAGGCTTCATAAATCTTGTATGGATGTGAGACATATAAAAATATTTTTTCAGTTTGGTTAAATGAACATTTTTATCTGCAGAGAGAGGCTTTATAAATTCTAAAGTTCAGTAGCCACGTGGCCTAAATTACATTAATGTTTAAGTTATTCAACGGCAAATGTCTACACTTCACAGTTAATTTCTGGATGTCCCCAGAATCTATCCTATCTTCTCTGTGATAAAGGCAAGGTGAGATTAAGCTGGCTGACTTCATTGAAGGAAAACAAGAAACTAGCCGCTGCCTCTCAGGTCCCTGAGTCAAGCCCTGGTTCCTGGACAGAGTGG
The DNA here is from genome assembly GCF_024542745.1 of Macaca thibetana thibetana. Classification (NCBI taxonomy): domain Eukaryota; kingdom Metazoa; phylum Chordata; class Mammalia; order Primates; family Cercopithecidae; genus Macaca; species Macaca thibetana. The sequence continues at coordinate 124,690,177 of NC_065586.1, read as the reverse complement.
GCCTTGAATGCTGATAATTGAAGGCAGCACTGCCTGAGGAGGTGGTGGCACCTGCAAAGACATCTGGTGGGAGTCCAGTCCTGTAGAGAGGTGAGGGCCGTGCCAACCCAAGGCCCCAGGACGTCAGTCACTCAGCTGCTTCTCTTCTCAGACAGGCAGGGCCAGGGAGCTCTGGCCATTCCTGGGTTGGGTGGCTCAGAGAGCCAGTAGACATGTCACAGCAGCCAGGGCCCCTGGAATGACACTATCTGGGCCAAGGCTCATGTTAATACAGCCAGCACTAGCCACCTGGAGCTGCAGGGGTCCCTCCAGCAGGACCCTCCTCTGAGCCTCGGAGTCAGAGCCACCTTCTTCAAGAAGACACAGGCCTCCTCTCACCACTGGCTCTTTGCTCTTGCTCAGGCAGGGGGGAGGTCGTGCTGTCACTTGCAGGTTCAGACTGGGCAGAGTGGTGTGGGTGACTCAGCTGGATGAAGACCAGGACATGGGGTGTCATTTCCTGTTTCTCTGTAATACAGATGAAAACCCAGGACGTGTCCAATAAGCACAGGCAAAGACACTCGTTACTAGCTGGTAGGGAAAAGCAAATTAAACAGGCAAATTCATACAGACAGAAAGTAGAAAAGAGGTTGCCAGGGCCTGGGGGAGGGGGAACAAAGAGCACTTTCAATGATAGTTAATGTCTCGGAAGATGAGAAAGTTCTGAAGATAAGTAGGTGGTGAAGGTTACATAACATTGTGAATGTACTTAATTCTGCTGAATTATACACTTAAGGTGATTAACGTGGAAAATGTTTTGTTACGTATCTATTATCACAATAATTTTTTTAAGTCCCAGGGTAATGCGACATGGGAAAACTCATGAAAGTGGCCCACAGAGTGGTTGGCTGGTCCCTCGCTCAGACCCCATCCCTGTGTCCTCAACTTCTTCATCTTGACTGGTTTCATTCCCTCCCTCAAGCCCAGAAACCTACAGTTTCTCCGACGTAACAGAGGAAAATTAACTTCCTGTGGAAACTTCACCACCTGTTAAAAAGCTGAGGGAGGGCCTGGCCCTCTTTGCCGTGCAAGTGTGTCAGCAGGACCTGCTTTCAGAACATGCCCATTCGCCCAGGAAATGCAGGTACGGCCTCCTCCCGGAGGCGCCGGGACAGGCACTCATGGGCCCAGAGGCATCTGGGGCTAAAGATTGTGTTTGTTTTTATTACATATTACCCATTGTCATCTACCTTGCACTCCCTCAAAATAGATATCTCATTATCACCAATTTAAAACCAGCTTTTCCTCTTACTAAAAATTCAGTATGAAGCCATTGTAGTAGAATTCCTCTCACATTCCGAGGCTTGCAGAAGAGAAAAATATCAATAAAAATCATGTGAAATGTCCACAATAGATCAATTCAGCCAAAGCGGCCAGATTCTATATTAGTCTGCGCGGTTTTTCTGGTTTTCCATGAAGCATATTCCCTTTCCTGAAGAACACAATTATGGCTATAAAGTCATTTGTCCAGCACTGTTCAAGGCATCTCCAGTCACACGTCATAGTTTATGAAATGCCGTGAAAGGCACAGTGAGGTGCTTTTCCTAATGGTAAAGGCCAATTTTATGCAATCACTTCCTGAAGTACAGGCTACATTTTTCTTCCCTAAACTCCTTTTAGCATATCTTTTTATTTGGCCATTATTCTCAGTAGTCATTATAGATCATCTCAGTTAATGAACCTCTTCACATTGTAGACACCCCAACGAGGATTAAAGGTCCTCGCACAGCACACAGGAAGGACAAACGGGAAGTGGGGGCTCTCGAGCGTACTCCGGCATGGCTCCGGCGGCACTGTCCTCTGACCTGCTCAGAAATGTGGGCCTGGTGGATATTGCCCAGCTCTGATTGACAGAGTCTCTCACCTGTGCGGTGACTCTCCAGCCTGGGCCAAGGGCCACTTGCCTCTGCATCAGAACATGACCTCTGCATCGCTCCCCTGCCTCTTCCTCCCCTCAGCCCCCTCTCCCTTCCCACCCTTTTCCTCAGCCCATCGCTCAGTCCTGATGACTCTTCCTGAAGTCTCCTCCACCTGCCACTCCTTCCCCTTGCTACTACAGCCACATTCTGATCCCTTCTGCACTGTGCCTTGAATGACCCTCCAGCAGGCCCCTGCTGTCCCTGGCCTGCCATTTGCCCCATTGCCTGCCTACTGGGTCATGGTTTCTTCTTTATTTTTTTGAAACAGAGGAGTCTCACTCTGTCACCCAGGCTGGAGTGCCGTGGCACGATCTCTGCTCACTGCAACTTCCGCCTCCAGGGTTCAAGCGATTCTCTTCCCTCAGCCTCCCAAGTAGCTGGGACTACAGACATGCACCACCATGCCTGGCTAATTTTTGTATTTTTAGTAGAGATGGGGTTTCACCATGTTGGCCAGGCTGACCTCAGGTGATCCTCCCACCTCGGCCTCCCAAAGTGCTGGGATTACAGGCGTAAGCCACCGCAGGTCATGGCTTCTATTGACACAGGCTCCATGCCTCACGTCAACACACTCTCACTCTTCCTATATGCGTGTTCCTCCAATGCCGTGGCTTCTACAGAACTCCAGGAACACTTGCAATCTCTTTGCCTTTTTCTCTCCACTTTACCTACTGGCAATACTTTTTGTCCCCAGGTGCATCCCTGTTGGTCTTTTGTTGTTGTTTCCTGGTCCACCTGAAATGGTGCGGCTCCCAGAGGCTTCCCTGCAAGCAGCTGAAGGTTGCTACCACCTACCCCTCTCACACCTGCTATCTTTTCTAGTCTTCTGATGTTAATGTCTGTGAGAGCGAAGCAGAGATATAGGGCAGGAAAAAGGCTTAATTTCCTCAACCAGCCTAGAAACCATTAGAAGAATGGTATTGCGTTGTATCTTCCATCAATGACCACTCAGCATTTAGCACAATGCTGTCCATTCTGCAAACTCCCAGTAAATACAAGTGAACTGAGGGTGGAAGCCCAGTGCTGTGTGCACTGATATACTTGCTTCTGTGGGATTTGTCTCCACTGGACTAATAAATAAAGGGGTCTTTCCAGCCCCTTTCTGCTGCTCATGGAGTGCACACAATTGAAATCAACTCTGGACACCTAAAGTCATTAAAACATTCTTGGCCCCAGTGCCAGCCTGACCCCGCCCCAACATGCGACAGTGCAGTGAGTGTACTTGTTTCTTCTTCTTTTCACGGACTGCCAGATGTTGACTCATTGTGTCCCAGAATAAGGCCAATAATATCCCTTTTCTGGTTTTCACACCACCCCAGCACCCATTGATGAAAGAATCGACAGTCGCAGAGCTGCTACTATGAACTAAGAGGGATGTGCCCACCAATGATCAAATAAAGGAAAGCAGTGATGGACGCCCGGATTGAGGAGGGAGAGAAAGTTCTAGACCTGGAGATGGAGGGAGCCTCCTGTCTTCCCAGAACTCACAGAGCACCCTGGGACAGAGCTCCTTCCAAAAAGAGAGTTGTAACTTGATAGCAGTTGCACTGTAGACATTTGTGACATGGCATTTATAATAATAACATTAAAAAATAAAATAAAATCAGTAAACATCATAAATGAAAAAAATTAAAGGTGTGAGAGCCTCCCTGGATAGGCCTATAATCATTTTTCATTTTTATTTATTTATTTTTTATTTTTTTTAAATTGGCTCTGAGACCTTATTTCCCATCACCAGGGACAGCACTGGTCTCCATCTCCAGGGGTGTACTGAGATGCCCACTGACCAGCCTCATCAATGGGCTGCCACACGCCTTGGAACATGCCAGTGGGATTGCTTGAAACGTCATACCCAGGGCAAAGGTTCTTGGCACCCAGGCCTGGAGGGAGAAGGGTGTAGGCAGGAATGGTTCTGAAGAATGCGTGCTGGATTCACCACCTATCAATCAGAGATGACGTCGTGTATGACATGTTTAGCAAGGAGAGGACTATTTCGAAGGGTAGGGATGGGGGAGGCAGAAGCCAAGGGTTGATGGTAGAAATCAAGGCCACGGCTTTCTGCTCCTTGTGTTTGAGTCTGCTACAGCCACAGCCCTGTGGCTGAGGTCTGCGTGGGGGACAGCTTTATCCACTTCATATGCCGATGGCCTGCCTGTAAGAAGTAGCAGGTAAGATGGCAGTTTTCAGTGATTCAGGATAACGAAAGAGACAGAAATGCAGGGAGCCCGCACTGCATGGCGGCATCCACAAGGCCCACGTGTGGCACAGGCAGGTGTGGCTGGCATTGTGCCTCCCGCCAGCCCTGACCCCAGCAAGGCAGCTGGATTTCTCCCAGGTTCCTGAAGCTGACCCACCCCACTCTTCAAAAGGGTCAACTGCACTGTTACGCCAGGTGGGGCCACTGGGAAGACCGCCCGCCACCACGCGGGAAATCCCTCACCCCTTCTCCCAGGCCCACCTGGGAAGCCACTTCCCTGCAATCCTTCAGACCCTTCTACGACCAGGAAGGGGATGGACCCTCCCACACACTCTGCAGGAGACCCTCCCACACACTCTGCCTTAAAATAGGAGTGACAGAGTCCTCAGATAATCTTCCTGGGACCCATCCAAGTTAGACCCCCTAGAAACAGACTTCTGTTTTCTGTACCAGGAAAGCTGCTGCTCCACAGCACTTTTAAGGAGAAGAGAGAAGGTGGAAGGGGCTGGGCACATCCAGGAGTGGGGACTGAGAAGCCAGCTCCTTCCAAAGCCTCAGGTTCATCTTGGACCAGAAAGGTGTACGTTTTTTTTTTTTTTCTGGTTGAAACTGGTTATTTTCTGAACTTTTCCGTAGGAATGATACACCATTATGTGCCGTGGAATAATAAAATAGTGTTATAAATAGTGGGAAGGAGGTCTTTTCCTTTTTTTTTTTGTAAAGTAAATAGTGCCCATTTCCATAAAGAATGCGAGGGGCACAGACTCAGTGAAACCATTTTACCTTGCCACCCAGGTAAAAAGACAAGGGCCAATTAGGGTGGAAGAGATACATGACGATAGAAAACCAGGTCAAGGTAAGCGCCACTCTGAGGCTTCCGGCAACCAAAGCAAAAAATGATAATAAAGTTGGGGGCAAGGGGCAGTGATGGATTTGACGGAAATCTCTCTATTCTCATGTTTTCTCAGAATGGCCTGGGAGGTTTCTTCTTACCAAGCAGATACATTTCTCAACACTAGCCTCCAGGAAGGAGCTGTGCTGTGGGTGTTGACATGGGAGACTGCTAGTCGGCCCTTGGTTGATTTTACAGAAATGCAGCAAGTGCCCACAGAGGGTTAGTGCTCCAAACACGCATCTTGGCAGGATGACTTTTGGATGTGCCTTGGCACAGGACTAAAGCCAAGACTCTCTGATGGGGTCTGCTCATCCTTCTAGGTCTTCTTGAATCTCAGCCTAACATCATCAGGAGCTGGAGGACACCGAAATAAGACTATGGAAAGGATGGAAAAGGAGGAAAGAAAGGATGTCACCAGTGGCTTCCGGAAGTATGGGATTCTGTGGAGTGAGAGTAAGGCCAACCAGGAACCCCATACTGCAGAAACAGACAGGCAGATCGGAGACACTAAATCATACCATGAATCCTGCACTCCCCCAAATCTGGAGTGTGTCATTTTCACAGTTCAAGGCAGAATTCTGGCTTCCAGGTGATGACCGAGTCCCATCTCCATAAGGAATACAAGCCTCAGGCCATTTGAACTCTATTGAGCAGTGATGGTTACAAGGACAGTGAGTGCACTGTGTTGAATGGTGTCGCCTAAATTCATGTCTACCCGGACCTCAGAATGTGAGTTTATTTGGAAATGGAATTTGATATGGCTTGGATCTGTGTCCCCACTCAAATCTCTCATGTGGAATTGCAATCCCCAGTGTTGGAGGTGGGGCCTGTTAGGAGGTGATTAGATCATGGGGGAGGAATTCTCATGAATGGTTTAGCACCAGCCCCTCAATGCTCTTCTCATGATACTGAGTGAGTGAGTTACCACGAGTTGTTCTAAAATTGTGTAGCATCTCCCCTTTCTCTCTCTAGGTCCTGCTCTTGCCATGTAAGATGCCTACTCCTGCTTTGCCTTCCACCTTGAGGCCCCCCGAGAAGCAGAGGCTGCCATGCTTCCTGTATAGCCTGTGAAGCCGTGAGCCAATTAAACCTCTTTTCTTTATAAATTACCTAGTCTCAGGTGTTTCTTTAAAGCAATGCAAGAATTGACTGATACTGGGTCTTTGCAGATGCAACTAGCTAAGATGAGGTTGTACTGGAGTGTATGGGGCCTAAATCCAATGGCTGGTGTTCTTTATAAGAAGATCATACAGAGACAGAGGCAGAAATGGGAAAGATGTATCTATAAGCCATGGATCATGAAGATGACAGCCAGCAGAAGCCAGGAGAGAACAAGGAAGGATTCTCCCTTCAGTCCTCTGGAAGGAAGCAACCTTGCCAATACCTTGATTTCAGACTTTCAGCCCCTGGAATTGCAAGGGAAAAAATTTCTGAGTTTGAAAACACCCAGTTTGTGGACTTTGTCCTGACAGTCTTAGGGAACCAAGTAATCAATTGCACTTTCTACTCCCTCAAACTAACAGAATGCAACGCCATGCCAGCCACTATGACATTTATGACTAATTCTAACAATTATTTCCTAAAGAAGTCTATCAAAATTGGTACTTTCATCATTTTTCCCTAAAGCAACAAATTCTGCCATTCAACTCTTAAAGAACATGGGCATATGTCCCCAGGTGTCCCAAGTCTGTGGGTGCAGAAGAAGGTTTTTAGGTCAACGTGGGACCTAATGGGAGAGAGAAGACCTGAGCCTCTCTGTCTCCCCAGACCATCTCTAGCTCTGGGCTATCTCTTGCTGTGGGCCATCTCTAGCTCTGTCTCTGCCGGGTGCTTCTGCAGGTCCCTGGGCAGTGTCCCACGTGACTTCTGAAACAGGTGACCACCTGGCTTCTTACTGAGGGTGCTTCTGCTGTGTATGGGGGCACTTGTTTACGCCCTGGCTCTCGCTGCCCGCACTCCCCAGAGGCCAGTCTTCAGAGTTGCAGATTCACACTGGGTCCTGTGCATTCTCAACTTTCCTTTTGTCTTTATAGCCACTGCACACTAAAAAGATAAAGAGAATACAAGCCCAAAACACCTTTTCTTCTTCAGTTAAAATTCAAGCAAACGAATTCAGGCAAGTCATCCTTACAGGTGCCACCTTCCCGCATCTCCACGAGAAGAGGATTGGGTGTCCCAGCAGGGTGTGGGTGGAAGCCCTGCTCCATTCACATTCCAGCGGGTCCTGCCCGAACGCTCCCTTCCCTGGCCCGTGCAGGTTACTGTGGGTCACAGCATGTGAAGCTCAGACTTTGCATAAGAAAGGAAAGACTTTATTTCTAGAACTTTCATCAGCTGAGTGAGTGAAATCAAAGCCCCCATCATTGGCCCTTGATCCTAAATGAGCCAGAGTCAGAAAAAAGGATCCTCAGATTCTTGTGTGGCTATCAGCCTGCACAGAGGTCCCCAAACTCCACAGCATGTGCCAGAGCCCAGGGAGGAGGACGCAGCAGGAATGGCAGGGAAATGCATTGCCACATGCTCAGTGTAAAAAGTCACCCATGTTGGAGGAAGGTAAAGTTTTCTGTGAGATGACGGAGGGCGGTTTTGGCTGAGGAGAGCACACAGCATCAGATAACACCCAGCATGGAGCTCCTGCTCATGATGGGAAGACAGTCAGCCAACTTCAGAGCATCCCATCAGCAGTCACTACTCATAGGACCAAGGTCAGGCTGCCATCAGCAGACTGCGTGTTTTCAGGTGGCTGGAAGGGGCCCATCCACGAGCTTGCTGGCAGTTCTGACAGTTGAATCAGGGCTGCCTGTATGAGGCTCAGAGATGGGGAAAATGTGCCTGACACCTTTCTTTTTCCATGGTGAGGGTCTTCCCTGCTGGGCAGGGAGGAGGAAAACATAAGCTTGTCCCCACAGAATTCTTCCTCAGTGGGATGATTCAGGATCTTTGTGAGAAATGCTCACAATTTTGAAATTCTGGCTTCTCTTCTCCCTTCTACACATCATGGGGTTGAGGGGACAGCCCGTGTGTGTGCACGTCAAGGTGGGGTGACTGTGCAGTCCACCCTACTCCCCGCTGCAGAAAGACTCCCAGGCCTGTCCCTGCTCTGATGTCTGCTGATAAGTCTTTGCCTTGCTAAAGTCTGTGACCCCAGATTTTCTTTTCTTTTCTTTTTATTTATTTATCTATTTATTAATTATTATTATTTTTTTATTTTTTGCTATTTTCAACTCCAGGCTTCTATTGACCAGCTGACCCTCTCCCCATATCTCTAAGGCATTATCCACTAGGGCTTTGGGACCTTCAGGGTCCCCTGTGTCCCCTGCATGGCCAGAAGGGATCCAGGAGTCCTGCCACTGGCTCCCTCCATAGCCAGCTGCCCCACCCTGCCAGGCAGCCCCTGTGCACCAAGTTGGTTGTCAACTTCTAGAGGCCAAAAGCCCTCCCCAGGGAGGGCCAGCACAGCGGGACACACTGGCCACATTCTAGCCGGTCACCACACCTGCGTGCTAGGCCCAGGGACAGGGAGTTGCCAGGATCCTAACCCTGACACCCTCACTACACTGGATCTACTGCACCCAGAACGCCCCTCCCACCCAGATAGGAAGCACTTCCTTTCCTTCCTGGGTGATAAGGAATTTCTGTTCCTGAGACGATTCCACCCCAGGCTTATGGAAAAGTTCCATGATCTCATCCAGCAGGCCCAGCCCTTTGCGTGGCAACTAAAGGAATTTAGTAAATCCTTCTCTCTCCCAACCTAGCATGGCTTTCAAAACCTCTGCTTGCTAGGGACTCACAAATCCTATTTGCCAGTCAAAACTGAAAAATGACTTTGTTTTCCTAGCCGGTCTATGCTGGCCCTTCCCTTGGAACACTAAAACCCACTCCCCCCAAGGCAAGGAGCCCGAGGACAGCACGATTTATAGGTTATGAAAATTCATTTGAAAATATGTTTTAAAATATTATCCCCATTACGTGGGAGGATGAAGGTGTTAGTGAGTCATGCCCGGCATCTTCTGTGGAGTCAGGCAAAGCCTCGAGACACTTTTATTCCCGGGGTTGATTTTATGCCCTTGGTCTACGCTGAGAGTTTGTGATGGAACCACAGTCTGGTACCCAGTAAAGGTGAGCCCATGGAAGCTGGGGCGTGGATGACCGGAGAAAGTGTGGGTGAGGGGAAGGAGGAACAGATAGGGCACTCCTCAATGTCCAGAGACACCTAGAACTATGCAAAAGCATGCTTTGGTGAAGAGGTTCAGCAGGGTCCTGCCCTGTTTCTCTGCCTCTGGGAACATGGGCCATCCTGGTGGACGCAGGCCCTCAGTGCCATCCTGGCACCCTGTCAGCCCTGGAGTGTGGACAGCGCATATGCTGAGGAGCTCAGTCCCCACAGAGAGAGGAGCACACGCCACTGGGTGATGGTATCGTTCCAGAGGCTCCCAGAAGTATACAGCTTTCCAGCATTAAAAAATGCATTTTAAAAGTTAAATGTCAAGAAAAAAAAAGAGAGTAAGTTAAAAAAAACCTTCTGTGTTTACAAGACCAAGAGCTGCATTTTTTAAAAAAGAAGACACGTGCTCAGACACACAGAAGTGAAGCCCTTCCGTCTAGAACATTTGAAAACAATGAGCAGCCTGTGCCGTGTTGCTTCACTTACTATGTGTTATTGAAATGACTTTGGGTAAGGTTTGCACCTACAGACTATGGCACAATTTAATTGTTCTTAGTATCATTGGTTTTCTTCTTACTAAATGAAGTTGCGTCATTTATTTGGAAGTTCTGCACGTGACAGGACGTTTCGGAATGGATTTCCTTTATAATAATGGTATCTTCATCGCGTTGGGTCCCTAGAATATCATTTTTCAACAACGAACAGCAACTCTGATTTCCTGGAGTGGGAGTTTTCATTTCTCTAACACATCACCGAGGCCTAGTGGCCATGCATCTGTGGAAATGCAGTGTCTTCCGTAAGGGATTTGACATCTGTGAAGCTCCAAGCCAGAGGGGGTTAAACTAGACAAAGTTACTTGTCCCTTTCAACAGAACAAAGGCCCGGGAGGTCTGAAAATGTAATCTGCAGCCTCCCCCGGCTGCGGGACTGCCAGTGCTGCATCTTCACAACCAGTGCCGCCGGCCGGGCTCTTCCGCTCTCGGAATTCAGAAAGCTACAACTAAAAATATTCATCTGCTAAATATCCTTGGGTAGGCTCTTATTTTTTATTTTTTATTTTTTTTTTAGTCTTTGTCTTTATTTTCCTTTTTCTTTTTTATTTTGTTGTTGTCGTCATGGGAGCTTGTCAAGAAGAAAGAAAAAGCACAGCACAGGTGTCCTTGATCCTGCAGATTCGCCAGCATGGTGGGATGGAAAAACAAGCCCGTGGCCAATGAAACCAGCCGCTGGCAAACAGGGAGGATGTGGCTCTGACGGCCTGGCAAGTGGGGTTCAGCTCCACAGGGACCTCAGTTGTTTGTCCCCCATCTGTCTGTACTACTCCAATCCATGACCCCTCTTCTGGCCAGCCCTGCCGTTTTCCGAAAGCTGCACCTTCAGCCTGCCTTCAGTGCTGCTGGGACTCCGCCTGGGGACTTGTAATGTCCCAAGATCATGGGTGGAGTCAAGGCTGGCGGGGTGCCGTCCCTGCTGACCTGTGGTTCTCACCATGACCACCTCTGCCCTCTCTGCCCTGCCATGCCCAGTGGGTCCTTGAAAGACAGCACTGCCAGGGCCACCTGCTGGTTTGGGCCCCCACCTCCCAGTAATGGGAGAGCTGCTCCGTGACCTTCTGGGACCACCTGATTAGGGTCAGAGCATTTGCCTTACGCTTGGCCTCAGTGACCCTCGTTGCTCTGGCTAGAGTGTCACACGCGCCTCTCACCGTCACAAGCTTTTCAAACTTTTTCCCCCACTTTGCCCCTGGTGTGACTATTTTGGCCAGCCCCTTTCTCTCTCCCTGGATCTCTGCATGGTGTGGGGGCTCCGCCAGCAGCAGAGCTGTTTCTGCCCAGGAAGCCTAATTAATTAGTCCACCAATTAGCGGCAAAAAGCAAATCCCTTGCTTGAGTCCTAGTTTACGTGTTTTTTCTCCTGAGACCATCCCTGACTGTGAAAATCAGAGGCCATGCGATCCAGCGGGGGTCACCGATGACGAGAACCTTTCCAGAGGGCTCTGGGCTACACTACTTACGTTTCTGCTTGTTGCACCACTTCCAAGGCCATTTATGCTCCCTTCACAAACACAGCCTCTGCCTCCTGCGGCTGAACTTGCTTCTTGTTTTTGATGAGGACAGTTCTGACCTATAGGCAATGGCCTCTTGTGTTCCTTAGAAACCTTTCTCAGGTTGTGGCCCACTTGTAGGTTCGTTAGCCACTTTGTGACAAATGCCGCTCTTAGGGCATCCCTGGATGAGTGGTGAGGTCACTGGCTCGGCTCAGGCATGAGATGATGAAGACAGAGGGGGACTCTGGGCTGGTAAGGAGCCAGGAGGATCTCAGCCAGGCCCAGGCTACCAGAACAGTCAGGAAGCCTCCTACACAGGCCAGGGTTCAGGGGCAGGCTGAGGGCTTCGTTGTGTGGATGGCACTGGGAGAAAGGCCGCTGTGTGGTCTCATCGCAGCCCCTCATCAGAGAATGTTTCAAATAAGAAGCCTTCCCCAAGCACTGCCAGGCAGTGCCAGCTGGGCTGAAAGGGTCCACCGGAGCCATGCATGGCTTTGTTTAAACAAGCTTCATGGACACAGGTGTTCCAATCGTTTTAGGAGGTCTGGGGCTGGAGATGGGAATATTCTCAATCTGTGCCTGAACAAACGCCAGGATATAGGTCAATAGGCAGCCTCATCACTACACCAAAAACCAAAAACTAGCTGCAGTTTGTTTCCTGCAAACTGCAAATTGAAAATATAGCTTGTTTTTCCCCGTAAATTGTTGGAGTCAGGTAAAGGTTATTTCCAGAATGACGAGGAAAAAACTCGTAAGCAATTTATGGGACATGTGGACATCACTTAATCACTGTTTTTGATGCAGTGGGTTGTTGATATATTGCTCACAGTGTTTCCTGTTAAGGCACCAATGTGGGAAGAATAAAGCGGCTTCTGTTAAGAATCTTGCCCAGGCCAGGTGTGGTGGCTCATGTGGGAGGATCACTTGAGGCTGGGGGTTCAAGGTCAGCCTCAGTAACATAGAAAGACCTCATCTCTACCAAAAAAAAAAAAAAGCCAAGTGTGCTGACTCATGCTTGTAGTCCCAACTACTTAGGAGGCTGAGATGAGAGGATCCCTTGAGCCCAGGAGCTTGAGGTTGCAGTGAGCTGTGATTGAGCCACGGTACCACTCCAGCCTGGATGACAGAGCGAGACTCCATCTTAAAAAAAAAAAAAAAAAAAAAACTTTGCCCAGATGTTTGTCATTTGTCTCTGGGGATGACCATATCTGGGTTGGGTGGGTTGAATGTCAGAAGCTGATTGTGATGGTTGGATTCCATAGGGAGAGAAACCAAGTTATTGCAACTTTATATGCATCCAGATGAAAGACGGTAATAATAATGGCTTACTGTAAAATGAAAACAACACTAATGATTGTATTCATTAGCAAAATGATATTTGCTGGACTAGCATTAGCAGTTACCGAATTGCAGGTGATAATAGGAATGTGAAATTAATTTCATTGAAGGAATTGAAGAATGATTTATTTACAGTGAATATCCATTCTATTTGAAACTTCACTGACTCCATTAAAAAATATAGCTGTATTCTTCTTAGAATGTGCAGCTCAAAAAACTAACAGTTCGAAATCTCATCGTTTTATGCTTTTAAAAGGAGCATACTTCCTTCTTATCTCCCCCTTAGTGGACACAGAGGTGTCACTTCAACTCTCGAATGAGGATATTTTGTTAAAGTATGAGAAGTGATAGTTTAGGTTATGTGACTTCATCCTGTTTTGATTGGCCTAATGATATTATATAGTTGTTTTTATGTTACTAGGGTATAATTTATAAAAAGAAAAGTAAATTTTTTTTTTTTTTTTTTTTTTTGAGACGGAGTCTCGCTCTGTCGCCCAGGCTGGAGTGCAGTGGCTGACCTCAGCTCACTGCAAGCTCCGCCTCCCGGTTCCCAGCCATTCTCCTGCCTCAGCCTCCCGAGTAGCTGGGACTACAGGTGCCCACCACCTCGCCCGGCTAATTTTTTTTGCATTTTTTAGTAGAGACGGGGTTTCACCGTGTTATCTAGGATGGTCTCGATCTCCTGAGCTCGTGATCCACCCGTCTCGGCCTCCCAAAGTGCTGGGATTACAGGCTTGAGCCACCGCGCCCGGCCGGAAAAGTGAGTAAATTTTAAGTGTAGAGTGTAATGGGTTTTTATCTATGGATACACCTGTGTAACCATGGCCCAGATCAAGATATAGAACATTCCAGCACCCCCAAGAGAGCTCCCTGCCCCTTCCGGCGAACACCTGGCCCTCAGGGAACCACTATGCTGACCCCAACACTGTCGACTAGTTTGGCCTGAGATCCGGTTTATCTAAATGGAATCCTACCGTGTGTATTCTCTGAAGTCTGGCTTCCTTCCCTCAACATGGTATCTTTGAGAAACATCCATGCGTTGTCATGAATCAACACATGTGTGTTCTTTTTTTATTGTCTCATTTCAGTCTTTACATTTGTTTCCATTCTGTACAAGGTGGAATTTCTGACTTCTTGCCATTGAGTAACCTAAGGTGAACTGGTTCATTCTGATGAAATCGGGCCCATTCTATAAGGCAGTGTTGTGGCTGGGAAGGACAAGAGGACAGGGAGTCAGGAGATAGTCTGTCGTGGATGGGGGGCCTGGGGTGAGCCCCTTGGCTGCCCTGACTTTGGGGGACTGTCTATGAACAGTGACCAGGGGGGCTGCTCCACGGACTTCCTGGGGTCATGGGTCACGTGGATGATGAAGGGCCCTGAGGACCCCAGGGGGAGCTTTGCTGGTGTAGGTATCTTCAGGGAGCATGTCCTGCTGGGCCCTCCAATATTTACGCTCTGCGGTGGTGCCACGCGCCTCACTTACCATTGATTTTCTTTTTTAAAATCAGCTCCAAGCTCTGGTAGTAAACTTAACTTTCAATTTTTGCTGCAAGCATACGGTTCTCAGGCTCCATATCCCGACACACGACACACACAGAAACCCGCACTGTCCCGTTCGTTGATGCACTTCGGTGTCTCCTCAATGAACTCGTGTTTTCACTGAAGTTCTCTTGGGGACGTGAGCTCCAGCAGCCTTCTCTTCTGTATTTATTTATTTATTAGTTTGTTAAGTATGAGATTGTCCTCTTTTTCTTATTCATTGTTTTTTAAGGGTTTGAACTGATTATCTAAATAAACAGTGCTCTTAAAATGTTCCCTCAAGTGGAATCGCTAACCCCACATTGTATTTTTGTTAAAATAGTATAGGATCCTTCTCCCCGTGAAAAGCCCTTTTCATTCCACCTTTTCAGGAACTAGCCAAGAATGGACAAAGATTCAAAAGCCAAGTCCAGTCTCATTTCCAGAGGGAAATGGAAGAAGAAAGTATGTGCTCCACAGTGAATAGGTGCTAACAGCTTTAAGAACTGCCCCTCATGTATTAGCTGCAATCCAAAACTGCTTTTAAAACAGAAAATGCAGTTTAAAAGTCTACCTGGCCAGTTAAAAATCTGGAAGGGAAAATGACTTCAGCATGTGTCCCCAGAACTTTTCTCCCACTGTGGGAGATGTTGCAGTGGTGAAATAGGACACCTATTATAAAAATAAAGCAATGCCATCTTTGATATATAGCCTTCCCCGATTCACGCTCATCATAAAAATCAAAGGGGCAAGCTAACACCGTAAATGAGATCACTTGTACTTGCTGCAAAAGAAAAAGAGAAAAAAAAAGTGCACTCTGCCCCATGAGCATTTTGAAAGAACCCTTATCCTGGTGGCCTCCCCTGGTGCAGCTCCCAGGAAGGAGGACAGCTGGGAGCACGAGGGTGGATGTCTGGCTTGGCATCGGGTGGTGGGGGATGCAGCAGAGTAGCAACTTTGGTAGACAGCAGTGTGTCTGGTGCTCAGAGCACACGAGGGCCCTAACACAGGTACAGTCCTGCCTCCTTCCATCTGCCTGGAGGCTCCACAGGTGAGAGGGACCCCAGGTAAGGGACCGTCCACCATTGCCTAATCACTCCTGTGGGGTCTCTTCTTTACGGCGGGTTTGGTCTCCCACAGTCTCTATTACACAAGAAACTAGGAAAGACCGAGGGACTGCGATATCCCAGGACCTGTGAATACTATTGAGAGAAGGGTCTTTGCAGAGATGACTAAGTGAAGGATATGGAGAAGAAATCAACCTGGACTTAGGCTGGACCCTAAATCCAATGGTAAGCATCCTAAGAAGTGAAAAGAGATGCAGATTTGGGACAGAGACACACAGAAGGGAAGGCCATGTGACCATGAAAATAGAGATGGGAGTGATGTAGCTATGAGCCAGGGAACACTAAAGATTGCTAGAAGCCACCAGAAGCTAGAAGAGGGACGTGGGATAGACTACCCTCTAAGCCTCCAGGAGGAACCAAACTTGCTAGTACCTCGATTTGGATTCTGGCCTCCAGAATTCAGAGAGAATGCCTTTCTCTTGATTTAATCCACCCATCATTTGCTGTACAGCCACAGAAAACTAATATGATGAACACCCTAGACCACTAAAAGAGATGGGAATTTTAGGTCTGATTTGGAGTCAAATCCTAGTGAAGAGTGACCCCATTCTACAGCCACAGTGTCCTCACCTGTGCAATGCCTATTCGAATGCCTGCCTGAGGCTTGCTGTGCAGATTTAGGGAATGTGCTCTACACAACACTGGCAACAAGCAGCAGAAGGGAGAGGCTGAGGAAAGACAGAGCTCAGCAGTTATCAGCTCGGTGTGGACAGACCCCAGCCTGGTTCTGTGGTTCCAAGACCTAACAGTAGTGGAATAACTTCAGGTCACTGGTATCAACAGAGAAGAAGGGAGAGCAGGGAGCCTTTGCACATTAAGGGCTGAAAAAGGATTGTGCCAGATATTTGTCAACATAAATATATTTTATCCTCACAACAAGCCTAAAAGGCCATTGTCATTCCTTCCAGGTTAGAGATGAGGAAGCTGAGCTCAGACAGGTGAACCATTGGCTAAGACCTCAGCAGATGAGTGGGAAGAGCCTACTTCCCGGGTATCAACTCTATGGGCTGTGTAGTACCACCTCCAGGAAGTGAGAATCTACAGTGTCATTGTGCAGCTTCATTACACTGGGCGGATATCACCTGGAGCTTGTGCTCTTTCCTAGTTGGTGCGGTTTGAAGTTTGCCTTTAGCTTTACTCAGGCTGTGGAGTATGAAGGGTGGAGGCAGAGCCTGCAGCAGATAGATGTTCAGCTCTCAGATGGGATGACTGAGGAAACCCTTCAGTCATTTATGATTGTGCACAAATAATGTTTGCAAATGGATCTTTTCTGATCACTGGGAAATGTTCCTAAGGGCCCATATAAGGTAAAGGCCATAAAATCCTACATTAAAAATATATAAATAAGACTCTTGGAGACACTGGCACGTTACCTCCAAGGTTAGTTGGACAGGCTTTGCTTGTGATCTTTCAAGCCACGATGTGAAACACCCAGGGCTGGTAGGAAGACCAGCCCACACTCACTGACAGGTAAGTTATGATTGTGACAATCATTTGGTTTTTTACATGTCTATTGACCTAACCAAACATTTTATGCATTTTTGAGCATTGGTTTACTTAACCCAGTTTTAAGAAAGGTATAAAAGAAAATCTGCAGAGGCCAGGCGTGGTGGCTCATGTCTGTAATCCCAGCACTTTGGGAGACCGAGGCGGGTAGATCATGAGGTCAGGAGATCAAGACCCTCCTGGTTAACACAGAAACCTATCTCTACTAAAAAACACAAAAAAATTAGCTGAGCGTGGTGGCGGGCGCCTGTAGTCGCAGCTACTCAGGAGGCTGTGGCAGGAGAATGATGTGAACTCGGGAGGTGGAGCTTGCAGTGAGCCGAAATGGCACCAATGCACGCCAGCCTGGGTGACAGAGCGAGACTCCATCTCAAAAAAAAAAAAAAAAAAAAAGAAAACCTACAGAAAGATTCGGAACTGAGGCGCACATTGGAGTCATCATGGAATCACTTGGAAGATTCTGTGCCCCAGAACAGAATGCTGGTCTCAGGTCTGGGGGAGTTCCCAGCATTAGTGCATTGGCTGTGTAGCCAGGGCTGAAAACCACAAGCCATGAAAGTAACCGTATTAATCTTTTCTCACACTGCTAGTAAAGATGGACCCAAGACTAGGTAATTTATAGAGGAAAGAGGTTTAATAGATCCACAGTTCAGCATGGCTGGGGAGGCTTCAGGAAACTTACAATCATGGTAGAAGGGGAAGCAGACACATCCTTCTTCACATGGCAGCAGGAGACAGAGTGCCCAGCGAAGGGGGATGCCCCTTATAAAACCATCCGATCTCATGAGAACTCACTCACTATCACAAGGACTGGTTGGGAGAAACTGCTCCCAAGATTCAATTATCTCCACCTAATCCCTCCCATGATACCTAGGGATTATGGGAACTACAATTCAAGAAGAGATTTGGGTGGGGACACAACCAAACCATATGGGTAACATACACCTCAGTTCAGGAAAACAGGGAAAGAACTTTGAAGAAAGAAAGGAAGAACTGAGTGAGTGAAACACTGTCAGACACCCATTCAAAATATTGAATTAAAAAGATCAACATGGTGTAACCTGTGTGGAAGGAGCACAAGGCAGAAACCAGAGATTAATTGTAAGCACCGTGAAACAGGGAGGTACTTCCAGGGAAGCCATGGAAACCAGACATGAAAATGACTTTTTTCATGGTTAAAAGGAGATGCCTCTCTCCAGGCGACCCTCTTCCATGACCCCAAACAGGCATTGGGATGGTCTTGATAGAATTGGCTTAAACCTTCTGGAACTTTCCACTGGTCACCCATGTTACTCCCTTGAGAGTTAAATTGCTGGACTCATTAAACTCGATATCTAAGATGAAAGGTATCATTGACTGAGTTTCCAAATAAATCAGTGCATTAATATTTTATTAGTAATGATTAAAATCTTCTAAAACAACCTGATAATCCTGGATATGGCCATATATCAGGCAACAAAATGGTAAGAAATTATTGAGCTCTGACTGAATATTGACAAATAAAGTCTCCAATGACCTGGTGATTCTAAGATGGCTCTGGGCCAGGAGTCTGGATTCTAAGTCCTGGCCTTATTAAGAACCTAAGAAATTGTCAACCCCCAAAGAAGACAGATGGGTCAGGACGAGGTGACCCAAAGGTCCCTATCTGGTGCAACCAGACTGATCAGTGCTTTGCAGGGCAGGGTTCACTAGAGCCGAGGTCCCTGTCCAGTCCTAGCTGCCCCTCCCTTTCCCAGGCCCTGCAGCCTCCCTGCCGACCCAGGCCCCTCACCCAGCACCACGCCAGCATCCAGTAGTGGAACACACTCCTGAGGCACTCTCCCATCAACCTGCCTTTCTTTCATCTGCCACCACAATAGAAAGTCTCATTTCAGTGAAATGAGAGCCACAGGCCTGGTTTTCCATGCGCAATGCGATCCTACCTCAGCCTCATCTTTCCAAGGCCTGATCACATCTTCTAGTTCTTGCTGGCCCGATTCACAGGCGAAGGGCTGCATTTCTAGGTTTTAGCTGGGAATGTGAGCAAAAGACCAGCAGCTGGAAGTCTGCCTTTGAAATGCTTCCAGCCAGACCAGAGGAGGAAATATTGGATTCTTCACCAGAAACCTGTTTTTATCCACTATGAAATTCAAGTCCAAAGTCAGGCTTCCAAGGATTTAGAGACATGCCCCTGTAGCATCTGAGTCATGGGAATTTAGGAAACTCCAGGTCTATCCTGAAATCTTGAGACTAGTCTCTCTCCTAAACAGCTACATTCATCAGGCATTTCCATGGAATAACAGGTACTGGTTTTGTTCTAAATATCAAAAATAACAGTATAAAACACAATCTTAGGGTAGCACAAGCTTTATCAATTACCAAGGAAGCCAGCTTCAGTTTCTCTAGAAATGCTGTATCTCAATATCTTAAAAAAAGACACGTGCACCTCTGCCATCTCAAAGTTACACAACACACTTAAAATATCATAGGATTTTAATGGGAAAACAGGAAACAATAGTTTCCTACATAGCATATTGTTTATTTTTTATTTTCCCATTAAAATCCTACAGTATCTTTCAACATCTTCACCGTAATCACAGGCAGCCCGACCGTGGGCTCACCCGAGGCCTCACTGGGGGCTGCTGGGAGCCATGGCAGGCCTGCACGGCTGCTCTTTAAGAGGATGGGACTCAGGCTCTCTGGCTGCCTCTCCCTGGGACCTGCTGGTTGCTGTCACTTTCCTTTTGCTCTTTTTGTCACTAACTTTGCTTAATGACCTTGTTCTCTGGGACTTACCATTTCTCCAGTGGAGAAACAGGCCCAGCTCTCCAAGGCTGGAGTTGGGGGAATTTGCTCTCTGGCTAAGACCCCAGAGTGCGGGGGCAGAACCACGTGGGCTGTGATGGGACCGAATGTTCAGTCCATTTTTTTTTTCTAAATGGATGTTCAATATTTTAAGTGGCACATCAGTTACTCTGGGGTGTTCTTACCCGGTTCACTCCATCAGCTTCAATAAATGCCAAATTAAAAAGAAAGAAAAAAAAGAAGAAGAAAGAACTAGCATGCTCTTCAGTGTGTGTGCGTGTGTGTGCGTGTGTGTGTGTGTGTGTGTGCATGTGTGTGGCACAGAATTCAAACTTGGGAGTAAGAAACAAAAGGAATTAACAGACTGGGCTTGGTGGCTCAAGCCTGTAATCCCAGCACTTTGGGAGGCTGAGGCAGGCAGATCACCTGAGGTCAGGAGTTTGAGAACAGCCTGACCAACATGGTGAAATCCTGTCTCTACTAAAAGTAAAAAAATTAGCCGGATGTCTTGGTGGGCGCCTGTAATCCCAGCTACTCAGGAGGCCGAGGCAGGAGAATTGCTTGAACCAGGGAGGTTGCAGTGAGCGATTGCACCACTGCATTCCAGCCTGGGAAACAAGAATGAAAACTCGTCTCAAAAAAAAAAGGAATCAACAAAGCAAAGAAGCAGAAAGCAGGTGGGAAGAGGTGAAGGCCGGCTGGCAGCGCTTTCCCCAGACATGGCGGTCTTCACCGCTTCTTTCAGCCTCTGGATGACCATGGAAGGACTCTTTGGAGTCCTTCCATTGTACCACCCCATCCCTTGGCTCTGCTTTCTTATTTTCTGTGCCTTTTTGGTAGAATGAATAATGCCCCCCACCCACCTCACAAAAGGCATGGACAGCCTATCCCTCAAACCCACCCTCTTACATTGCCACAGGGACTTTGCAGATGTGATTAAGTTAACGATCATGTGATGGGGGTCTAGATGGGCCCAATGTCGTCACAAGGGTCCTGATGAAATAGAGGTCTTTTTTGTAATAACAGTCTCAAGAAACTTATACATTTCCCCTGCGCTCTGTTCTTCAAAGTCCTGCGCCTGACCACTGGCTCACCGGAGAGTTAAAGTGGTCGGAGCTGTGTAGACCACATAGGCCACAGTGACCAGGTGATGACGTCATCTGTGCAGGGGCAGTGGCTGCGTGATGACGTCATCTTTGTTGAAGGTGGGTTCTCACTGCCCCTGAAGCCAGGCTGGGCACAGTTTCCCTGACTTGGTCAGCCTGGCATCTACCCCATCTTAATCCTGTAAAAAGTGTAAAAGAAAGTTCTAGAGCCATTTCTGCCTTCAAGAAACTTCC
Source organism: Macaca thibetana thibetana (assembly GCF_024542745.1). Classification (NCBI taxonomy): domain Eukaryota; kingdom Metazoa; phylum Chordata; class Mammalia; order Primates; family Cercopithecidae; genus Macaca; species Macaca thibetana. The sequence goes on along the minus strand of NC_065586.1, from coordinate 124,669,302 downwards.
TATCTTGGCTGAAGAAATAAAACTTCCATGTGAGAATAAGAGAGTGGCCCAGAGGGGTGCTAAGTGAGAAGACCGACATCACACAGACATCACACAGGCCCTGTGCGGCTCAGTCCCACAGCTCAGAGTTTGCCTGGGGGGAGAGAGAGGGGCTTGCAGCTGTGCTCTCACTGCAGGGACAGCAACCTCCACCCTCCGACTAATCCCTGACATGAAGAGGTTCCCTGCCAGCTGCAATGCCTGCACCCCCTCCCACACTGCCCTCCTTACTTTCATGGCCTGGGATATGGCATGGAAGACAAGGAGGGAGGCAGGCCTCAGTCCGAGAATGTCCAAATGTCCGTGCCCCAGACTGGGCTGTCTGAGTTCCTTCAGCAATTCGGGCCTTTCTGACTTTTCCAAAAGGAATCCCTGGGGAAGGAAAGCATTCTCTCAACCAGGACTAAACAGCCTCTCCAAGAGCCGTCTGCTCACATTTTCAGAGAAAGACCTGCTCCCTGCCAAGAGGGCAGAAAGGAATGGTGAGTTAATGGATTTCATCACATCTAGGTCCTCTTGGGGTTAGAACATGTGAGTGTGTGCCCCCTGATAGGGATCTGCGTGCAGGAACGACCATCCAGGGCAACTCTGTCCATCGGGCAGTGTTTTCCACTTGAGAGCAGCATGCAAAGCTGTGGGAAAGGCCAAGGCGGAGCTCCTGCTCCTTCCAAGTGTCTGATACCCACCCTTATTACCCTCTGCTTAGAGCTATTCAGCCAAAACATCCTCGATGATCCATTATTTCTAGATTCCATTGTGTTTCCATTTTTTTTCTCCCAAGATGGTGTCCATCTTACTAATATCCACTCTCCTCACTGCTTTCCTGATGAACGCAGGTCTAATTGCTGGACTTCTGCCCTTTCTGTCTTCGGCTCAGTCACCAGCTTAGGTTTGCCGGCCAACTCTGGGACCTGTTGGAGGGTGGGGTCGATGGCATCCTGCATTGGTTCCTGGGTAAGGCTGCCATCTGGATGGCAAGGCCAGATCTCCAAGACAGCACTGGATCAATGGAAAAGGAAGGAGAGACAAGCCAACAGAAGGAACCAAGCCAAGCTCAGGTCAGAGAGAGCAGCCATGGCATCAAAAACGAAACGCATCTGCTTTGCCTGCTTTGTCTGTCCCAGTTCCTGGGAAATCACAACCACAGGAGATCTTCATTCTCATACCAGAAATGCACCAAGAGGCAGCAGAGGACAGCCATACCCAAACTGCCTGGAAAAGGGAAGCACAAGTAATGACTTGCAGGCCCCCCCATCCCCAAAGCCCCCAGCTCTCAAGGCAGGAAGGTCATGCCTGCAGCCCACCGGGACACCTCCTGGGGGGACCCGTGCCTCAGGTTAGAGCCTGCAGTGGGCTGTCTCCAAAAACACAGCCATGACTTTTTTCAGATCAGCCATGAACTCTGGATATCCAAGATCCTCACATCACTACAGCACCCGGAGAAAGCTCATTTGACCCCATTACAGATTCCTCTCCATCAGCTTTGGCAATGCAAGAGGCAAGGCTGATTATCCTGGGACATGCTCTGCACACCGGGCATTAGGAATGAACATTTAGCATTCATCCTTTGATGTTTTCCAAATGGCCTACACAGGGGCTGTCAGCACGAAGAATTATTTTATTACATTTTCAGCTGTAACTGAAATCTCGTTTGGAGCCACCGTTTGGATGTTAAAACAGCATAGACTGATTTTCTGTAACTGAAGGACAAATTGATCCCAGCAAATGCAGCGGGAGGAGGCATGGTGAGGGCAGGCAGGGAAGGTAGGAGGACAGCGGCTACAGCAGACAGCGCCACGCATGTGGCTGCCTGCAGGGCAGACCAGGGCAGGTCCCTGAGTCTAGCCCAGTGTGCCCCCTCAAAAGTGATTTCCAGGGAAGTCTTTTTCCCCTGTCCAGGCCTCAGATTGTCTGTTTGTAAAACGAGGGCTCCAGATTCAGATCCGGTCTCTAAGACAAAGAGACGGGCTTTCAATGAGCACAGACCCAGGTCTCCAGAGCTGCAGCCAAATATTTGGGTCTAAAAACAACCATGTTAAGCCTTCTGAGAGGGTCTGTGCAAAGCCTCAGACATGTGGGGTCATGGGAAACCTATTCACCCTTCCTGGGCTTGTCAGAATATTTCAAGTAGTCTAGAGAGAGGTCCTTGCTCTTCCCAAACATAGTTTTGGGTGTTTTGTTAAGAAAAGGCCAAGAATGAGACCAGAAGCTGGGCCGTTCCTTGGAGTGTCCATGCGTGTATATGTGTGTGTGCCTGTGCACGTGCGCATTGGCTGTTTGCACACGGAATGCATGCATGTGGGCATGTTGCCCCACTCTCAGGCCCCCTTCTGTGTTCTCAGGCTCCCCTGGGGATTTCAGCTGTGTCCACACTGCCCAAGCATCCCCTCTGTGGTCTGTCCATTGCCTGCTGCCAACTTGGTCAAGGACATCCACGGTCACTGTGCTGTTAAGAAACCTTGCCACTGGCAGGGTTCCTTTGAGGAAATGAAAAGAGAACCTGGTAGGAGTTCCTCTCCCCTCCCCAAGGACCAGCTTATTAAGATGTACGTGGACCTGGCACTCCACAAGCACCCAGAGGGCTCAGACAGAGCCATGAGCAGGCAGTCCCCTTGAGGATGCTGGGGTGTGGGGGTGCAGAAGGAGTTCTGTCCACAGGGATAAGGACGGATGGCCTGGTATGTCCCCGCCTGGTAAATCCCCACATGGAAGGAACACAGAGGCTGGGCTGGAGACAACCTAGAGGCCCCTGCTCGGTGCATCCCTTCTCCAGGTGAGACAGCAGCCTTCAGGGGAATTGTGGGCTGCTCCGGAAAACAGCAGTCAGGATGGAAGTGCCTGGGCAGGGAGAGGGGAGGAGAGGGGAGGGGAGGAGGAAATAGTGGGGGACAGGGGTGGGGCAGAAACAGCAAGTGGTGACTGGACTAGACCCTGAGGGCAGGGAGGGGCCCGACTCAGTAGGATCCTGCAGGGAACCAGGCAGGGTCCAAAGGCTACTTGAGTCTCTGCCATGGGTCTGTCCAGGTTTTCAACCCCACGATGCCCTCTGGGTTTTGCTTGACCTGGGTGCTCAATCAGCAGACTTCAGCTCATGCGGAGGCCTTGCCTGCTGCTCAGGGTGCCTGGTAATGAAGGTCAGAGCACTGCAGCCATGCTGGGCTCCAGCCCCCACTGCATGGTTACTCATGGGTGCCCAATGGTGAGCCCTTCACCTTCTCTGAGACTTGGTTTCCTTGTGTGTGAGACACAGATGAGATACCTCAGAGGTTTCAAGGGGGATCAAACTGGCAGTCCCTGAAAATTCTCAGCACAGTGCCTGGTGAGCAGGAAGTGCCTGACAAAGGTAGCCTTTATCCCAGCCCAAATCTGGTCTGCGTCTGCCTCAGGACACATTCCAAGTTAGGGGGGAAACCCGGCCCTAGGTGCCAATCCTGAGCCGACTGCAGCCTTGATATCTGGGAAGCTCTTATTAGAAATGAGAATCAGAAGCAATATTTAGAAACACAAGGAATGGCGAAGAGTTGGCTCTGCAAATCAATCAGCTGTTCCCCGAGAGAAGAAGATGGGGGTGAGCTGCCTGAGCCTTATTTTCTACACAGGGAGTGTGAAGGTGAAGAGGATGGACGTGGATCTCTGGGGCTGTGGCCACGTTCCTAGCAGACAGGGGAGTCCAGGAGAGCCCTGGAGGGGACCAGAGTCCCCAAGTGGCCTATGGAGAATGTCTAGTGTCCCATCCCAGCTACTTCCCATGACTTTAAGAGTCTGTCCCTTGCTCCTTCTGTTAGAACACTTTCTCGCCTTAAGTGCATCTCACTCAAGACCTCTAAGCTTCAACCTTAAATACCTGGGAAGATAAGAGCTGAGGTGGGCATCCAGCCTGCTGGACAAGGACCTGGTCCAGGGGCTAGCTCAGCCCACTGCCTATGAAGGAGAGAAGCAGGCCCTCCTCGTGGCCTGAAGAGGCACAGAATGGACGAGAATCTCAGAGAGGGGCCTCACTTACATCTGACCACATATCAGATGGGACCCAATGAGGCAGAGGCTGCACCTGTGTCTGCTTAAGCACAAGGAAAGATCCAGAAGACACTTATCAAACCCCGTATCCCTGAGAACGTTGTCTCCACCAGCAGCTCAGCACAGAATGGAGTTTAATTCTCACCTCCTTGAAACTCAGGAGAGAGAAATCTTACAAGCAAGATCTTCTAAGGGAAGAAGAAGGAATGTATAAACCAGATAATTACAAGAAAAGGATATGCACATTGCATTTTGCTAAATGTGCAATCTACTAGAATAATCAAAGGGGTCGCCTAAGGTAAAAAATCTACATTCGAGGTGCGAATTTAACTGACAAAAATCAAATGGAAGATTATCATGTACAACTTCATAGTACCAGAGCTTAAATTTTCAAGGAAAGTTGCCTTTCTGAGGAAAGTGATCACTAAGAGTCAAAGTAACGGGAAATAAATGAAAACGTGGGCAGAAAATGAGGGAAGGGTCTCCCCACTGGAGAACATCTTTCAATATTGAATCGACACCATGGACCACTTTTATCAAAAGCAAATGTCTCAACAAACTGTGAACAGGCATCTTGATTCCAGTCTTGTCACTACACCCTGAAAGCTAGGCATAAATTATCGAAATACCCTTTGAACATTGGCCCATTAGAAGCTTCAAAGAGAATTTGGAATGCAGAGAAAAAGTGGGAAATTACCTAAGACCCAGGCTGGTGCATCGGCTATATCCTTGCCCCGCTAGACTTTGCACACTTAATCATGAAATTGTGCACTTAGTAAAAGGCTTAGCTTGTCTCATACAGATGAGAGGAAGGGGTGGTTTGTGAGCATACAACACAGATGCAACCATGACCCTCCCACCCCTCTGGGTATCCAGTCTCTAAACAGTGAAATCTCCAACTCTGCTTCCAGCTGCTGGTGGAAGCCTGTGCCTGTCTGAATGGGTGCTAAGGGAAGCCACCCTGGGGTGGGCTTGCAATATCTGCAACCCACAGCAAACTTATATGAAATTGATGATTGACTGATGGCCTCTCCCAGCAGCTGATCTCCCAGCAAAAAGCACTCCTCCATTTGGTGAATTAATTCATTCTCCAGGACAGAGGCGCACTTGCCCAAAGCAGAGCAATGAGAAAAGCACAAGGAAATTGGCTTCTGTTTCACCAATTTCCTGCAGGGGCTGGTGGGCGCGATTGCTCTGGACAGCCCTCCAGGAAGGGGCGCCTCTTTGGAGAGGTGTCTGTGACCTCCTGGCGTGTCTACGGGGGAAGCAGATGAGGTGAGAGACTCAGAAGCAGGAAACGGAGTTGACTTGGCAAGTTCCCCTGGAGGAGAGGGAGCAGGGATCAGGAGGCCTGATTGAAAATGTATAGAAAGTATAGATTACTTTGCATGAGATTGACAGTTCTGCTTTTCCCCTCCTTGGCTTTGGTGATGGAGAATGACAGACCTGGGCTCTGCTGGGCGAGTGGTCAGGCAAACTTACTAAAACAGAGTAGAGAGCATGGAGACACAGAGTGACTGGCAAGGTGACTGGTGGGGCCTGGGAGGAAGCCAGGACACTGCACCCACGTGCCTACTCCCGGTTCAACAGCCGGGTCATTGACCCAAGTCAGACAAATCCTGGTGGATGTGGTGAAAAATCCTGCACCTCCACGTGGATCTGCAGGGGACCTGCCACATCATCTTGAGCTGGCTCCTAATTTGACCAAGCATAAAGGAAGCAACCTGGAGGCTGGAGGCAAGGCCTCCAAATTCTCAGCCCATCACTGCCCCCAGGGGCTACCTGCGGCTCTCAGCAGAATAAAATAGAGAACATGATTTGGATACAAATGCAAATAATATTAAATTATTTATTTATTTAAATTATTAAAATGCAAATTATTGACATCATCCTTATTATTACTATTATGTGTAGATCTCCTTTCCCTGTCTCATGGCGTGCAGTTTGGTATAAAAAATAAATGATACTGTAGTCATCTATTTACAGTGAAGTTGTATGCATTGATTAGTTTCCAGAATTAGTGAATAAGAGAAGATTAGGATTACTACGTATTCTAGTTAATACTGAGCTATGTATATTCCACTCATCTATTAGCAAATTTTAAATGATGACAATGAAATATGTTGCAGAATAAACTTATACTAAACATAACTGCACCATTCTGTGATGATTCAGAGAGCTGTTCAAGATTTAGCAGTAGAAGATTTTATAAAAGAAAGAAAAGCGATGTTGAAAAGGTTCAGGTGGAGGAAACCTTTCTGGAAAGCAATTAGGCAGCATGTACAAGGGACTCTGAAATATTCTTATCATGTGATCCAGGAATTTACTCTCTAAGAATCTTGCCCGGGGACTAGGTTGTACAAGGATGTTTATCACTGCATCTTCTATAATAGGGAAAAGTTACAGATAACTTATGTCCAGCAATTAGGAACACTTTCGTTATTTCTCTTAAGTGGAATATGGTATAGCCATTCACAGCCGTGTTTTCAAAACCAATTTTATAATTACGTTTATAATATAATCGTAAGTTTCAAAATGCACCTCCCGGCTGTGCGGCGTAATCCTGATTTTGATAGGTGACAGACAACCACGCTAGGATTTGTGTGTTTGTACACACGCATGAAGCAATGATTAATATACATTTCTCTTCTTCATCACAATTTTCTGTTTTTCTCACATTTTTATGAGGATCATGTATTATTTTGAAGATTATTTTATTTTTCCAAGGCATATATTTGTATATTTACTTTATACAAATAAAATATACAAATAAGTTAAACTTATTTGTATTAACTATTAACTATGAAATAGTTCAAACATAGAAAAGAGAACAGAAAATGGAATAAAGATGCCCACATAACTCACTTCCCAGGTTTAACATATATTAACATATTTAATCATATTTAACATATTTGTATTGGACATTGTTTGAAATAAATTGTTACAGGTACCGCTGCAATCACCCCAAAACATAAGCGATACTGTAAAGTGGGATTCATTTGCATAGATGTTTTTCTACTTTTACTAAATATTGCTATTCCTATTCCCACAAATGATATGTACTCTTGAATTAATTACGTTTTAATTTGTACAAAAGTTATTTCTTTTGCAGCTTGATCTTTTTAACTCAAAGTTACGTTTTTTGTTTATCCACACAGAGGCATGTGAATCTAGTTCATTAATTTTTAACTAGCGTATGGTATTTCCTTGTATGAACAAACCACTATTTATGGACATACCTCAGAGATATTGCCTGCTCTGTTCCAGAGCACTGCAACAAAGCAAATGTTGCAATAAAGTAAGTCACATGATTTTTTTTGTTTTCCAGTGCATATAAAAGTTATGTTTACACTACACTGTAGTCTATTAAGTGTGCGATAGCATTATGTCTAAAACAGCAATGTGCATACCTTAAGTTTAAAATACCTTATTGCTGAAAAATGCTAAGGAACATCTGAGTCTTCAAGTTGTAACCTTTTTGCTGGTCCAGGGTCTTGCCTTGAGGTTGATGACTGCTGACTCATCGGTGTGGTGGTAGCTGAAGGCTGGGGTGACTGTGGCAGTTTCTTAAAATAAAACACTGAAGTTTGCTGCATCTAACGACTCTTCCTTTCACAAAATCTTTCTCTGTAGCATGTGATACTGTCTGATAGCATTTTACCCACAATAGAACTTCTTTCAAAACTTGAGTCAATCCTCTCAAATCCTTCTGCTGCTTTATCAATTAAATTTATGTAAAATTTACATGGATAAATGTGTGCCATGGTGGTTTGCTGCACCTATCAACCCATCACCTAGGTATTAAGCCCCACATGCATTAGCTATTTATCTTTACATGTATCCCAGAACTTAAAATAAAATAAAATAAAATTTTTTTAAAGAAAAAAGATGTAAAATTTGAAATCACCTGTTGTTACTTCAACAATGTTCACAGTATCTCTACCAGAAGTAGATTCTATCTTAATAAACCATTTTGTTTCCTCTTTCGTAAAAAGTAACTCCTCAGCCTGGCTCAGTGACTCATGCCTGTAATCCCAGCACTTTGGGAGGCCGAGATGGGAAGATCATGATGTCAGGAGTTCGAGACCAGCCTGACTAATGTGGTGAAACCCTGTCTCTACTAAAAATAGAAAAATTAGCTGGGCATAGTGGCATGTGCCTATAATCCCAGCTACTCAGGAGACTGAGGCAGGAGAATTGCTTGAACCCAGGAGGCGGTGGTGTCAGCGAGCTGAGATCGTGCCATTGCACTCCAGCCAGGAGTTATGTATGTATTTGTTTATTTATTTTGAGTCTTACTCTGTGTCCCAGGCTGGTTTCACCACGTTGGCCAGGCTGGTCTCAAACTCCTGAGCTCAGGTGATCCACCCACCTTGGCCTCCCAAACTGCTGGGATTACAGGCATGAGTCACTGCTTCTGGCCTATTAGTTTTATTAGGAGATTGTAGCAGTTCATTGACATTGTCAGGCTCCATGTCTAGTTCTAACTCTCTGTTGTATCCATCACATCTGCAGTTACTTCCTCCACTGAAATCCTGAGCCCCTCAAAGTCCTCCATGAGGGTTGGAATCCACTTCTTTCAAACTCCTGTTAAAGTTGATATTTTGACCTTCTCCCACGAGTTGTAAAAGTCCTTAATGGCATCTAGAATGGTGAATCTTTTCTAGATTTTTAATTTACTTATCTCAGATCTTCCAGAGGAACCACTCTGATTTTATAGAAGCTATAGCCTTATAAAATGTATTTCTTAAATAATAAGACATAAAACTCAAAATTACCACCCGATCCATGGGCTACAGAATGGATGTTGTGTTAACAGGCATGAAAACAACATTCACCTCCTTGTGCATCTCCATCAGAGCTCATGGATGACCAGGTGCATTGTCAATGAGCAGTAAGATTTTGAAAGGAATCTCTTTTTCTAAGCAGCAGGTCTCAAGAGTGGGCTTAAAATATTCAGTAAGCCATGCTGTAAACAGATGTGCTGTCATCCAGGCTTTGTTTTTCCATTTATAGACCACAGGCAGAGTCAACTGAATACAATTTAACATAACTCTTAGGGGCCTAGGATTTTCAAAATAGTAAATAAGCATTGGCTTCAAGTCACCAGCTACATTATCCCCAAACAAGAGAGTCAGCCTGCCCTTTGAAGCTTTGAAGCCAGGCATTGACTTCTCTGTAGCTATGGAACTCCTAGATGGCATATTCTAGTATAAGGCTGTTATGTCCATATTGAAGTTCTGTTGTTTAATGTAGCCACCTTTATCAATGATCTTAGACTTTCTGGACAACTTGGTGCAGCTTCTCCATCAGTACTTGCTACCCACCTTGCACTTTTATGTTATGGAGATGGCTTCTCTTCTTAAACCTAATGAACTGACCTTTGTTCATTTTCAAACTTTTCTTCTGCAGTGTCTGCACCTTTCTCAGTCTTCAGAGAACTGGAGAGAGTTAAGGCCTTCCTCTGGATTAGGCTTTGGTTTAAATGAATGTTGTGTTTGGTTTGATCTTCTATCCAGACCACTGAAACTTTCTCCGTATCAGCAACAAGGCTGTTTCACTTTCTTGTCATTCATGTGTTCACTGGAAAAGCACTTTCAATTTCCTTCAGGAACTTTTCCTTTGCATTCACAACTTGCCTAACTGTTTGGCATACGATGCCCAGCTTTCAGCCAATTTCTGCTTTCAGCATGCCTTCTTCATTCAGCTTAATCATTTCTAGCTTTTGATTTAAAGTGAGAGACCAGGAGCTCTTCTTTTAACTTGAACACTTAGAGGGCATTTTAGGATTATTAATTGGCTGGATTTCAATACTGTGTCTCAGGGCATAGGGAGGCCTGAAGAGAGAGAATTGCAGAACAGTCTGTCAGTGGACCAGGCAGAGCACAGGCATTTATCAATTACATTTGCTGTCTAATATGGATGTGGTTCATGATACCCCAAAACATTTACAATGGGAGCATTAAAGATCACTAATCACAGATCACCATGAGAGACAGAAATAATGAAAAAGTTTTAAATACCATGAGAATTACCCAAATGTGACACAGAGACACAAAGTGAGCACACGCATTGGAAAAATGGCACCAACAGACTTGCTTGACGCGGGGTTGCCACAAACCTTTAATTCGTAAACAATACAATGTCTGCCAAGCGCAATAATACAAAATGCAATAAACTGAGGTATGCCTTACGTATTTGAAAGCTGAATGCTTGCATGAGTAAGGTACACATCACAACGGGCTCAGCTCATGGTTGGGTCCGGGTACACAGAACAGCGCCAGCCTCAGGACAGGTGGACAGTACCAACTTGTTATCGGAGACTCCAGTTCCCTCTGTGGATGGCGAGGCTGGTGGGATTGATTTGCTCATTGTCCACTGATGGATTTCCATCTCTAGGCAGGATAATGTACTTTGTATGCTGAGGCACTTTTGTTTTCCATAATCCCACTTACTGCTTAAAAAAAAAGAACAGATACATACCATATTGTTCTCAAAATACCAATGCAATTAACAGAGAGCTAAAAGACAAAAATCAAGCCAGGTGCAGTGGCTCAAACTTGCAATCCCAGCACTTTCAGAGGCCAAGGCAGGTGGATCACCTGAGGTCAGGAGTTCAAGACCAGCCTGGCCAACATGGTGAAACTCCATCCTACAAAAATACAAAAATTAGCCAGGCACGGTGGTGGATGCCTATAATCCCAGCTACTTGGGAGACTGAGGCGGGAGAATCGCCTGAACCCAGGAGTCAGAGGTTGCAGTGAGCTGAGATCGCGCCATTGCACTGGGCAACAGAGCGAGACTCTATCAAAAAAAAAGACAAAAATCAGAACAGAAAGGTCAAAGTTATTGTTTATTTCCTGATAATGATCACATAGCCCCAAAAGCCAAAAAAGGCAACAGTAAGAAAATTTAGTATGGTGGTTAGGAAAAATTTGATATCTAAAATCAATAGCTTTCCTACAGTATATGTGAAAAATAACTAGTTAAAACAGAAAACGATAGGGAAAACAATACTCTTTAATATTAAGAAGAAAGTTAACAACAACAAAAAAGAAAACGAACTCCTACTGGGAAGCATAAAAGAAGTCTTAAACACATTTAAAAACACAATTTGTACATAGCTAAAAAGATCCAATATTATGCAGATGCCAGTTCTCTCCAGCTTTCTCTGCAAATGCATTCCAGTCCTAATAAAACACTAGTGAGATTTTTGAGAGAGAAATGATGAGCTCTTTTAAAATTCATAGAGAAAAATCAAGTTAAAAAAAAAAAGCCAGAGAAATTGCCAGAAAATAAACTACCACATAGTAGCCCTAGCAGATCTTAATATCCACTTGAAAACTGCAAAAACTGAAATAGTTGAGTACTGACCCAGAAATAGGCAGTGAAATCAGGGAGAGACATATTGAAAAGCCAAACAAACAAAATACATCTGGCATCTCAAATCCAAAGGAAAAGATCAAAGATTACACATTTGGAATTCTTACCTTTTTTCACCAAAATCATTTCCAAGTAAATCAAATATTTAAATGAAAAAAAAAATGAAAGGATTAAACTATTAGAAGAAAAACCTCAACAGGATTTTTGTCTTTAATATTATTTTGAGGTAGACAAGTACATCTTAGCAAAACACAAAACCTAGAAGCAAAAACAAGTTTGATCAATGTAAGCACATATTTTATAACATAAAATTTGTGATATTATATTATAAACAGTAGAAAGGAAAAAACAATCTGAGGAAAAGTCATTAAATAAAGAAAAATTTATGTAATGAGGGTGGTAAAGTGCTATACAAATCATTAGAAAAAAAGAAGATAACACTTTAGAAAAATGAACATTGACTACAAATAAAAAAGTAAATAAATGGCAAATAAAATCTAAGACTCAACTTAATGTCTAATTAAAGATATGCAAATTGAAACAGTATTATCAAAGCAATTGTTACCTATAGGCACTCTCAAATGGGCAAACTGATAGGATTATAAGGATTATAAAAATGGGATTATTCTCTAATGAAATTAACTCATCAGTTCCACTTCAAGGAATTTATTCTACAGATAAAGTTCCCAAAGACATATCCTGTATGGATGTTCACAGTAGCATTGTTTAAAATAGCAAAAAATCTAGGAAAAGCCTGAAAGCTGAGTGCATTATGATAATGTATACATTCTCTTCTATAATGATGTTAAAAAGGGCAGAAGCTGTATGAATTGGAATTCAAAGATCTTCAGGATATGATGTTAAATAAAAACTCAAGTTTCAAATCATATTATGGTTATTTTGTTATGCTTTTTTATTTCTCCATAAAGACCAAAAAGAATCTGTGTGTGATGTGTGTGTGCGTGCCTATGTGTAAGAAAATAAAATTTCTGGGAATTGTTTACACAAGAAGCAAAACAAGGAATAGTGATAAAATACGTATGGTGAGACTGTAGACATTAAGACAAGAGTCTATATTTGATTTTTCTCTTTGATTCAGATTAACTTTTTAACCATGTTTACGTATTACTTTTACAATATAAATTGGTAATGAAGCAATTCTAAAACTGGAAGACTTAGAATGAGAAAAGATAGATTTCTCAAAACCTTGAAAAAATAATCTTAGGGATGTCATTTCTTTAATTAAAAGCATACTTTTATTCCTAACCTTTTAGCGTTTCCTGTTCAGGGCTGATTCTTATTTTTCAATGTCTTTCTTTATCTGTCTGTACCTTGAAGTGGACATTCTGCATGCTTCCTTCTAGGAACCCTGCAATAGATTATATTCCATTTCCTGATCCTCTCATGATAGAGCCCCTGTCCACAGAAGGCAGACAGCAAGGCAAGAAGGCCTCAGCCAGGACACTCCACTGCGGAATATCCTCTCCATGCCTCTGGGAGCTTATCAGTGTTTCCAGATATGAACTGTTTCTGGGAAATGTCTGATCTCACCTTACCATTTCTGCCTTCAGTTTATTGACATTAACCTACAATTGACATTGGTTCACCTAAAACTCAGACAAGTATGCACTGGGGTGGAGGCAGGGTGGGGGACGCTTTAATGAATTCATCCAACAACTCTGCAATTAGAAAATATAGAAAAGCCAAATAATCTATTCTGACATACATACACAGATTGTCTTGTATGGCTTACTATTGTTTTTAATCTTGAATTGAGCATGGAAGGTTTTAATTCAGGCTAGGCCACAGGTAGAAGAGGTTGTAATCTATGAAGACCACTTGGTCGTGGTGTTTCTGTTTGTTAGAAAGTCTTTTAAAAAAACACCACTCCAAATGCCTATTTTCATGTTTACTCTTCTGAAAGTGATGTTCCAGCTTCTTCCACAGCAATCTACCCTGTTTTATCTGCTGGGTCCCTACCTGTGGTCATGAACCTACAAATGGCCCACAGCTCACTTATCCAATACTCCCAGTCATTAATTAGGTCCAAGTAACAGCACTTTGACAGGCACTGGAGGTCAAATAAAGCCCACTCTCCAGAAAACAAAATGATCGATGGTTTTGTGACCATCTATGAGTACAATTACTTTCTTCCCAGAGAAAGCAATCAAGTTTTTACACACCTTTATTAGAATGAAGGCAAACATAAACATGGCTTAGTTTGGAATATGAGCAGACAATTTAGTTTTTAATTTCATTATCAAAATTAAGGGAGGTGGCTTCTCTCTACGGTGCTATTCCTATCGATCCCAAAAGGATTTTGCAGTTGCCAAAAAGTGCAATTCCCCTGCAACGAGCTATTCGAAAGCAGCTGTGAAGCTGACTTTTCTCCTCCTCACAACTACTGCAAGGACTTTATGGTTTTCCCCGTTTAGTAAAAAAAAGGAACCAGAGTAGGAAGGAAAGATCAGACACTCTAAATTTTAGCATAAATGTCAAGGTGAAAAGAATGGCAAACCCTAAAAAACTCTCTAATAAAGGCTAAGAAGACTCCTATTTTATTTCAATGACAACCCGTACTTCCAACCCAAGTTCCAAACCATAAATGGTTGATGTCATCTTAAAGATACATTCACTTAAACACATTGCCAGAGAATAAACCGTTCAAAACATTTAATTGAGCCTCTAAACTTAAACAGCCTTTCTAAAGCACCAGTTTAAGCACAGCATACAGTGTTGCCCTGCCAAGGACAGACACAAAGTAAAAGGCATTTTTAATTGATTTCTTTATTCCTTTTTTATTCTTATTTCAGAGACTCCAGGAAGGGCAAGAAACCAAGTGATGTGCAAGAGAGAAGAAAAAGAAAGAGCCGAAGAGATGCAATTAGAAATGCACCCTCTGTCTGTGTCTTCCCATTGAAAAGTGATGAATTCAGTTAATAGTTTTATACTTCCTGAAATCTACACGTTTGACACCCCATAGTCAAAATGGGTGCTTATCTGACTTGTAGGGTTTCCTTCAAGTTTTGAAGTTGTGCTAACATGACAGCAACGTGAAATACAAGAACATATGCTGGGGATAGGCAGTGCCCAGGATTCTGAGTGGTACATGGGAATTAACGGAATGTTTCTCGTGTATGCTGAGAACTGAACAACCCTGTATTTGATTGTATGATTTTATATTTGTAACTAAAAATATACACATATGCACCTATAATGCTGCATATTATAAAATAAATAAGGAATGGAGTAATGACTGTGTGTGTTAATAAATCAAGGAGAAAGTGAATACACATTATATCCATGAAATTTCAAATCATAAGGAAAGAAAACACAATTTAAAAAATGTATTTCTTCTGTCACCCTACTCATATTCCCCAGAAGAAGCCACTTTTCATAGTTTCAGTTTTTTGGTTCTTCTGGAAGTTACCACTGTAACTTTAAATAATGTTATAGTCTTATTTCTAGATCTGCCCATTTTACATAATAAGTGTTTGCTGACTTCACTTTATTATAAAATTAAGAATTGAGCTTATTTTCATTACCTCTACTTTCCCTTCTTTTCTATCTCCCACTGGCTATTCTAGAGGATGTTTATACCTTTAATAAGGTAATCTAAATCCTGAATGCTTAACTTTAAATAATATGTATTGAACTCTATCGCTGAAAAAAAAATCAGAAAATTCAAGTGGAATCACTTTTTTCCATTTATCTCTGTCCCCACCTCTTGAATTTGGGTAAATTATTTTGTACATGTTGGCAATATTTTCAATAATTATATTCTTTCCCATAACTATAATTGTCTTTCATGATTTATTTATAATTATATTTTGCAAGTTTTATTGTGCATATATAATAACTTTAAAAAGTTGTTAAAAGATACTGAAACCCATTTGCTGCTAGCCATATTAGAGTACTTGGTACCAAACTAGCCCTGCAGCAGCCATAAGCAACCATAATGCTGAAGAGAATATTGAGACAGTTGTTTTCGCGCATTCAGCAACTGGCAGCGCTCGACTAGGATCTCTGGGAGAAGGGAAACCCATGAAGTGATCTACACAATTGCCCTGGCTTCCTGCCAAGGGACAATTGCCCAACCGTGATGTAGAGCACAGCAATTCCAATGAGCTTAGGGGGCAAACATCAAAGTTCAGGGCAACTAAAATGTCTCAAATCTGTGGGTCAGGGAATGGCATCAGGTAAGAGGAAGATGTGCAAAAAGGAAGACCCATAATCCATGTGTGGGATCCCTGGAAGTCTGTGGCTAACAGCGGGGCTGTGCATTCGCAAGATGAGACTACATGAGGCCTACAGGTAGCAAACCAAATAGGATTCATGTAGTGCAGAGACACTGCGGTCAAGCAATGATGGTGCAACACCCATCCTAGAACACTGAAGTTTTTGCCTTGCCATAGTGGAGAGATCTGAGGAACATCTCTTTAACACTGTGGGCATACAACTGAGACACTACAAAGGCCGCCCCTTATGAGTAGAGACTTTATCCCAGAGTAAGAGTTATTCTAGGTCATCCTAGCCGAATATAGAGCCAAACTCAGGTATTACCTGCAGGGAGACAGTGTTACGATATTGAATTCTCACAAGCTAGACTGGCTTGGGAAGTACGTTAAGCTTTCCACAGTTCTGTTCAAAAAAGCATAAAACGAAGCACAAGTCAATATGATCACAGAATAACTGCAGTGCCCACTAGAACAAGAGCCAGTTATCTTCAGATATATATAACAGAATCTTGAGTTGCTACAACAGATTATTTACAATGTCCAGTGTTCAATCAAAAATTAGTAAAGGTATGAAGAAACAGGAAAATTTAAGACCAGGCAATAGAAACTAAATTTCAGATGGTCTAGATTTTTAGTTTAGGAAACAAAGTCCTTAAGGAAGCAAGCATAAATATGTTCAAAGAATCAATGTTTAAAATGGTCAAATAATTTTTTAAAATGGTCCTCATAAATGAACAGATAAAAAATATAAGCAGATCAATGGAAACTATAAAATAGAATCAAATAGAAATTCTAGACCTGAAAAGTAAATAACTGAAATTAAAAATTCATAGGCTGGGCTTCACAGAAGATTGGAGATAGCAGAGAACAGAATCAAGGGATATAGAGTTAAATCAATAGAAATTGACCAATCTGAAGAATATAAAAGGAAAGCATTTCAGAGAAAACTAAACAGGTCCTTGGAAATCTGTGGCATAATATCAGATGATCTTGAAATCCAAGAAAGATGAAAGAGTAAACTTGAGGCAGAAAAATTATTTGAACAACTAATATCTAGAAATGTCAGAAGTTTGATGAAAAAACATTGATTTACAGATTTAAGTAGTTCAAAGAACCTCAAGTAGGATAAATAGGGAGATAACTATACCACAACAAATTTCAGTCATAATGCTGAAAACTAAAGACAAAGAAAAAAGACCAAAAGCAACTAGAGGTTAAAAGAAAAAGATTCTATGCAGAAGAACAAGAATAAGATATATCACCGGTTTCTCATAAGAAATAATGGAGGCCAAAAGACAATGGGATAAGATAATTTAAAGTACTGAGAGGAAAATACTATGAACCTCTGTCTGCATCTATTGAAAATCTTTTTAAAATGAAAATAAAGTTGTTTTCAGATAACGAAAGCTGAGAAAAGTCATTACCAGTAATCTCTCCTACAGGATATCCTTTATAAAGGCCAAAAGAAACCAGATGAAAACTTGGATCTACAGGAACGAAGCGAGCGAACCAAAAGTGGCAAATAGGTGGGTTAATGTTTTTAAATTATACTTTCTTGAGTATTGTAATTTACTTAAAAGCATTTATAGCCAAAATAAGATTATAAGATGGGGTTTATAATGTATGTATAAGTAAAAGATATGACAGAAATTTTACAAAGTAAGGCAGTAGAATAGAATTCTACTATTGTGTGGCTATTATATTTTTAAACTGTTAAGTGCAAGAGTAAAGTGGGAAGTGTCAAGTGTTTAATGGAAAGAAAGAAGTGTAAAGTAAAAAATGTAAAATATTAAATGTTAAGGGTAAAATGTGATGAAATAATGTGCAATACATAGGCTCTAAATAGGCTGATAATTAAGCATGTATATAGTTAGCAAAAATAAAAAATAAAGAAGTATAGCTAAAGCAATAAAGAAAATAAAATAGAACAATAAAAATAGTTGATTAACACAAAAGAGGGCAGAAAGGAACAGGAGAACAAAAAAAATACACAAAATAAAGCAAGACGGTTGACTTAAACCCAACCACATTAGTAATCATAATAAAACTACATGAGCTAAATACTCCTAATTAAAAGGCAGAGATTGTCCCTCTGACTGGATAAAAAAAAAATGACCCAATTATACAGCTTTTAGAGGAGAGCTATTAGGTTGGTGTAAAAGAAACTGCAGTTTTTGCATTGTTGGAATTTGCTATTTGATATTGGAATACATTCCTAAATAAATGCAGTTATGTGATACATCATTTTCATGCACGTTTCTCACTTTATTTTTTGCTAATGACTTATTACTTGTTGCTTAATTTACATTTACTTTAGACTATGGAAGTGATGTTAGATGAAAAGCAAATATGAGCAATTTTCTTATTCCAGTGCAAAATGGGTTGTAAAGCAGCAGAGACAACTCACAACATCAACAATGCATTTGGCCCAGCAACTGCTAATGAAGGAACAGCGCACTGGTGGTTCAAGAAGTTTTACTAAGGTGACAAGAGCCTTGAAAATGAGAAGCGTAATGGCAAGCCATCAGAAGCTGACAACAACCAACTGAGAGCGATCATTGAAGCTGATCCTCTTACAACTACATGAGAAGTTGCCCAAGAACTCAACATCAACCATTCTATGGTCGTTTGGCATTTAAAGCAAATCGGAAAGGTAAAAAAGCTCAATAAGTGGGTGCCTCATGAGCTAAGTGAAAATTTTTAAAAAATCGTTTTGAAGTGTTGTCTTTTCTTATACTACGCACAACAATGAACCATTTCTCAATTGATTTGTGACATGCAATGAAAAGTGGATTTTATATGACGACCAGTGATGACCAGCTCAGTTGTTGGACCAAGAAGAAGCTCAAAAGTACTTCCCAAAGCCAAACTTGCACCAAAAAGGTCATGGTCACTGCTTGATGGTCTGCTGCCTGTCTGATCCACTACAGCTTTCTAAATCCCAGTGAAACCACTACACCTGAGAAATATGCTCAGCAAATTGATGAGGTGCATCAAAAACTGCAATTCCTACAGCCAGCATTGGTTAACATAAATGGCCCAATTCTTCTCCACGACAATGCCCGACTGCACATCATGCAACCAATGCTTCAAAAGTTGAACGAATTGGGCTATAGAGTATTGCCTCCTCCTCCATATTCGCCCGCCCTCTCGCCAACCGACTACCATTTCTTCAAGTATCTCAGCAACTTTTTGGAGGGAAAAAACGCTTCCACAACCAGCAGCATGCAGAAAATGCTTTCCAAGAGTTCGTCAAATCCCAGAGCATGGATTTGTATGTTACAGAAATGAACAAACTTATTTCTCATTGGCAAAAATGTGTTGATTGTAATGGTTTCTATTTTGACTAATAAAGACATGTTTCAGCTTAGTTATAATGATTTAAAATTCATGGTTTGAAACCACAATTACTTTTGCACTAACCAATTATATTTTCAATATAAAGATATGGTCATATAAAGAAAGGAAAAAGGTATTCTATGTCAAAAATAAGCATAAGGCAGCTGGTGTGAACATGTTAAAATCAAAGTACATTTCAAGGCAAAGAGTACCACAAGGAATAAAGAAAGACATTATATGATGACTCCAGCCTGGGTGACAGAGCAAGACTCCGTCTCAAAAAAAAAAAAAAAAAAAAAAAGACATTATATGATGAAAAAAATGCCCTATTCTTTATCTGGAAGACACAAAAATCCCAAATAGGTTACACCTAATGACAAACTATCAAAATTCATTAGTAAAACTGACAGGGAAAAATATGCAAATGCCACTCATATCCAGAGATTATATGTTACTACATCTCTATTATTTAAAGAAAATGAAGCACTAAAGACATAAATTATCTTTAACCACTTTTTATTTTTAAGGGGTTATCTTTTTTATTTTCTCAAATACCAACTTACTTCTAGTTCATTTTGCTGGAGTATTTCTTTAATAAATGTCTTCAGATGGGACTGTGGAATCAGGATGAAGGGGAGCTTGATTCATGGACTCAGTCAACAAATTATTTCATAATATTCATGTCTGGGCACATAAGATACTAATTCATATCAGTCGCATCACTTGAAGGAACTGTTGTTTCAGCAGGTTGATGAAGTTAAAATCTAAATTTGCTTATTAACAACGTGGTTTTTGATGTGTAATTTTTCTCTAAGCCTTGTTTGTTTTCACCTGGAAGTATCTGAAGAGTCAGGTGACACATTTAAGTGGCGAAGGCAGTAGTCTGAATTATTTCCCATAACATAATGACTGATCATTTCTTGAAGTAGCTTAAATAGTAACCTTTCTCAAGTATTTGCTCCTCCCACAATCAAAACTCAGCAGTTGAGATCTTCTGTAAGGTTCTGTTCTCTGAAATATGAATGATCATACATATTAAAATATGGCCTCTCGCTTTCCAAATTCACATTTAATTCCTTACCTTCCAGTGTTTCCTAGGTTGTTTTAACCGATGAACTGGTCTCTAGAATGTGGGCAACCTTATTTATTACTGTATCCTGTGCAATGAAAGAGTCAACACAGGTGACCCAGACATTTTCATCTGCATAGCTTCAGCCATCTCTAAATCTTTCAGCACAACATACTGTTTCAACAGTGGAAATCACAGACATCATTTTTTTTCCCCTCACCAAAGTCTTCGTATTTTATGGTGGCTTTTATATGACCTTTACATCTATTTTTTTAATTCTCTTCAAACTTTCTGGGATGTATTTGTAGATAGAACTATATAAAGAACTCTAAAAATGATTCTTCAACTTTCTTCCATCAACATCTAAACACTTCTAGTTTATGTTATTTTACGGTATCAATTTTATCATACTTTGTCATAAAATCCCCTCGGTTGTCTGCATTTAAAGATGCAAAACAAATATAATAGAGGCTGACTTCCTAAAGAACTTAAAAGGCAAAACAATATTTGAATCATGCTATGAAGCGACACATAGAAAAATGTGCTGATTAAATCCACTCTTGGCTGAAAATTTCTAAGCATTATATTAATGACCTTGAAGATTGTCCAGCAGAAATACCTTGTGGGTATGAATTTCTTCAAAGGTTGAAATACAGGTTAGAACTCTCCGGAGGCTTCTGTGATATCAAATAAAAAGCTTAATCAATTTGTAGAAGCAAAAAGGTGGACATGCTTTAGAGCACCAGAAATTGATACTCAAATCTACAATTATTAGAACTGAAAGTAACTAACTTGTAGTCTGGCAAGATTTCTTTCTACTAGTGTCTCTCTTGCTTGAGCAGACATGAAAGCAAAAACAAATTTCAGTGTATTTGAAATCAACCAGACTTTGTAAATGTGTCAGAATTTGCACTTTATAAAAATGCCATCTTATACGATCAAAGGTTAAGTTCTTCATCCTGATTAATACATTGGCACAAAGATTCTTTCCTTCATCACCCACCATTAACTCTCTCAATGTGACCTTAAAGCTTAAACCTAAGCAGGGTTTAGCCAGTGTTGGGTCCACATCCTGGAAGCCTATCTACCTAAGTCCAGGCAACAGGTAAATGTCCATGCATCAGTCTGTATAAAATATAAGTACATCAGAACAGATGGAATTATTTTCAGACATAGAAAGGAAGCTTCCCCAATTAAAGAAATACCTGCATATGTTTATACATTCCTCATTTTCACTGAAGCATAAAAGGGAATCACCAACATACATCCGCCATGATCTCGGCCTCCTCTAGCTACCAGACAAGTAACGAAGGCATTCGCTGTATTTTTCTCCTTGGAACTCAATGACAAGGCTAATAAGAATGCAGAAAACTGTTCCTGATGAACAGGAGAGAGGAAAGCAGATCAATGGACTCCTGATGATCTTGAAAGTTTAGAAAATCACTTGAGAATTTTCTACCCTGTCTCGTGATGACAAGCGAGGCTTTGTCCCTCCCAGGTGAAGCTCCAAATTGAAATACTAGATTTGAACTGATTTTAAATGCTTAACTGAAACATGGTGTCAGTTTGCTTCCTTTTGTCCTCTCCAAAGCATTGTGAACAAGTTCTGACTGCCCAGAGTCTTGCTGATTTATTTCTAAGTGAGTGTAGCCTAGGAGACTCCAGCAGGTCTCTGATGAGACAGATATTCCAACGGCGGGGTTCAGAGATGTGGCCCATCCTCTGGAGGGGAAGTCACGCTCATTACACCATCACTGTGCTCAAAAACAGTCTCCCAGTAACCCTATATAGTCAAGCCTGAGGTGCTGTAAGACCATCCTTCAAGGAGACTGTCAGTCACACCTCCTCCTACTGGAAAACGCCATGGCTGCCATGACGCCACCTGAAGTCACAGCATCCTTTTGGTATCAGCTCAAGTAAGTGGTTCAACGAGCAGGAAGAAGTATGAAGTAGGACATTTCCTTTTTTCTAATATTAAGGCATTAAAAAGCTTCAAGTCATCAACTACTAGTTGCCAAAAGGAAAACATCTAAGCCGTACCTAAATATTTTGATGTCTTTACTCAACCATTGGTATCCACTATACTTTATAGAATATATACCAATTATATCTGCTGGTTTTCATGTTTTTACGATTTTTAAATTTTTTAACATTTTTTAAACTGTCTTAATAACTCTTACGCCCTGAGCTGGAATACCAAACGCACAATTTGAAAAATATGAATAGTCTGAGTTTGTAGAAAAATAGTTCAAGGAGCTCCCTTGAAAGTTGCCAATTATACAAAGAACCTAAGTAGTAATAATGAGGATAAAATTTTTACTAAATTTTTCTTGATTAACAATTTAAGAAACTAATTTCTTTTAACTTATCACCTAAGAGAGCATGTCTTAGTTTTTGGAGATTACAGCTATATGAAATATGGAATTTAGGCCAGGCTGCAGTAGCTCACACCTGTAATCCCAGTGCTTTGGGAGGCCAAGAAAGAAGGATCACTTGAGGCCAGAAGTTTGAGACCAGCCTGGGCAACATAGTGAGATTTTGTCTCTACAAAAAATAAAGATACATAATTAGGCAAGTGTAGTGGCACAAGCCTGTAGTCCCAGCTACTCGGGAAGCTGAGGCAAGAAGATTGAACCTAGGAGTTCAAGGTTACGGTGAGCTATGATGCACTCTAGCCTAGGCAACAGAGCAAGATCCTGTCTCTAAAAAACAAAAAGAAAATAAATATATAATATTATTTAGTCAAGACATATATGTATTACCATGACATATATTTGTTGACTCTGCTTTATATAATACAAAGATTCAAATAAATATATTATAGAAATGTGATCATATTGTTTGGATGAGGACATATTCGAGATAAAACCAAGTTGTAAAGAATGTCATTTGCTCCAGTGAAGCAAAGCTCCAGTTGTCTCACCCGCCGTCCCTCTGCGGAAGTGGAAACAGTCACTGTGTGAAGATGCTTTGATTCCTGGTGGTTTTCCCAACCATTCTTTCTTTTCAGTCCAACCTGTGGCCATCTGGCCAATAGGATGCTGTATTAATAGAAACTGCTGTTTTCAAGTTTTGGTTACGCATTTATGCTGTAGATTCAGAGAGAATCTGCTTTGCTCTCTCGATACTCCAGGAAACGAGACAGGTTTTGTGTTCTGCACACGGTCCTCAAACACCATGGTGAAGGAACCCTTGTAGAATACAATAAAAATGAATTCCGGCCGGGCGCGGTGGCTCACGCCTATAATCCCAGCACTTTGGGAGGCCGAGGTGGGTGGATCACCTGAGGTCAGGAGTTCAAGACCAGCCTGGCCAACATGCCAAAACTCCATCTCTACCAAAAATACAAAAATTAGCCAGGCATGGTGGCTGGTGCCTGTAATCCCAGCTACTCAGGAGGCTGAGATGGGAGAATCGCTCGAACCAGAAAGACGGAGGTTGCAGTGAGCTGAGATGGCGCCATTGCACTCCAGCCTAGGCGACAAGAGTGAAACTATGTCTCAAAAAAAAAAAAAAAAAAATTTGAACAATAAAGATGAATTCACTAGAAACATTAAAAAGACATAAAATATATGAAATAAGCTTTATTTTTTAAATTCCACAGATATAAAATTACTCAGTCAAATATGCATAAAGGTTCCAAAATGCTGCTTTTCAGCCTGCACTCACCTCTCTGCAGAGCAGAGGCAGGCATTTCACAAGTGGCCCCCATACCCCCTCCCCTGTTCTTGGACCCTGGTCTGGAGGGCGTCCCCGCTTCAGCCAAGGTGGCACCCTATCTTTTTTCTGTATTTGAGGACAACACAGCAGATGACCTTCATCCTGGCTTTTATTTGTAAGGCTAAAGTCATTAGAGGAATAACAAAAGTCAGGCAACCTTAGAGAGAAAGGAAGGAGGCAGTATTCTTAAGTGGGTAAATAAGACAGGCCCCACCCTAAATGTCTTTTTGAGGACTGCAAAGAGGAGAACGGTGTCTGGAATATTTCACAGATGTTAGAGATAAGAGATAGTCTCTTTCATCTACCAGAAAGCCAAAAAGCCCAGAAAGAGGCAAAGGAAAGGGGTGGGGGATGGGGTAGGAAGAAAGAAGGGCTCTGCATATCAGAAAGACTCCACAAATACCCTCTTAAAGCCCAGGAGATGGGAAAAGCCCCCAATTCCAGAGTATGTGGGCACCCAAAAGGACAAGTAATGGTGAGGACATAAGACTGACCTGCTGCGTGGAGGCTTCTCTTGGTGGAAGGGATGACCAAAACGTGACCAGGTGATCCGTCATAGTCCACGGGTGAGATTTAGACAGGATTGACTATTTAGATTTAGAAAATCATTAACGTGATAATAGTTACCCTGCAAGTTTTAGAACATTTTATACTCACATGTTCATATTGAACCACCGGAGAGAATCCATTTCCATTTGCTATACCCTCTCCAAGAATTTAGAGAATCCAAATGAAGATGGCTATCTACATCTCTCTTACATTCTACTGGTTAAAGAATATCTGCCCAGTAACTGAACCGATTCCATGCATTTAATGTTCAGATGTTCAAAGGAATAGAAAAATGGGAGAAAGTCTGTCCATGGTAGAAAATAGGAAGGGATGTTATTTAAACACTACAGACTTTGATGGGGAATGCATGTGAGGTGTGGTTCAGGCACTTGGGGAGGGCGTAGAGGGTGCCACTCCTCCATCCAGCCTGAGTCTCCCACTATGGTCTGGGCTAGCTCAGGGCCCAGGGCCCAAGAAACTTGAGAAAAGGGAGCAGTCAGGCTACCACACAGTTCCTGGAGATGACCATAGGATGGTGCAGTCCACAGAAGCAGGATCTTGGAGGCCCTAACCCCAGTGTGGAACAGGGCCACCATGTCCCTAATCAGAGAAGCTGTGCCTGTTAACTGGGTGCATTGTCATTTTCTAACTTTAGGCTTTCTAATAAAACAAAAAGGGGTCTTTGGGAATGGCAGAGGGGAGGGGAATAATTTTGAAATGAAAGCTTCCAGTTGCTCAACGATTTGGTTCTTCAATCTGGCAAAGCTGAACCACAATAAATCAAAGAAATTCTTATTATTATTTATTGGAACCTAGAATATTTTCACAGGGTCCATTACTTCCAGAATAGTCCATGTCACTGGGTAGATGAAAAGATTTCATGTTTCAAAAAAATGGACCAACCTGACAAATCAGAGTAAGTGTTCACTTAGGAAACTCAAGGAATAGCAGGGTTTAGGGAGTATGTTAGTTTTCTGTTGCTGTGTAGCATTACCACAAACTCAGGAGCTTAAAACAACACACACTTCATAACTTACCTTTTCTGTGGGTCATGGTCTGAGTGTGGCTTACCTGGGTCCTCTGCTCAGCATCTTACAAGGCTTCAAGCAGAGCACTGTCAAGGATGTGTTTTCATCCAGAGACTCAATCAGGGGAGAATGCGCTTCCAAGCTTACTTATGGGTGGGCAGAAATAATTCCTTTGTGGCTCAACTGAGGACTTCAGCTCCTTGCTGTCTGTGGGTCCAAGGCCGCCCTCAGGTCCTAGAGGCTGCCCACACTGCCCTAGTGTGTAGCCCTCCCATAGGATGTTCACACATAGAGGATGTCTGCCTCTGCAGAACCAGCAATGAGAATCTCTCCAGTGCAAGCTAACAAAGCCAGGATGCGCACATGCATGTGTGTGTGTGCGCGCACACACACACACACACACGCAGGACTGGAGGAATGCCATCCCCTTATCTTTACCAAATAATGTAACAGAATCATGATATGACACCCCAACACCTTTGCCATACTCTGTGGGTTAAAAGCAAGCCATGGTTCCTGTCCTCACACAAGGGGAGGGGATTATACAGGCAGGGACAGGGGACCACTCTAGGGTCTGTCCACCACAGAGGGTGTCTGCGTTCCCCCCTCAATGCTACAAAACACATTCATCTATGCAAAGGGAATTAAAGGATGGCAACAGAGTGTGTGTGTTGTCTTTCAATAAAGAAACTAGCAAACAGTATGTTGGAAAATCCAGGAAACAGTCTATTATTTTTTCATTTTTATTTTCCCAGATTTTAACCCTAAAGAGTAAAAAGATAAATCTGATAAGAGGAAGTGAACACATATGGAAGTAGTTTCAGGAAATTCAACATATGCACCACAGGAATCCCACAAGGACGCAGAGAAAGAGTATTGGCAAAAGAAGGTTTCTAAGCTAAAGAATTTGTCTTCCCCTTAAAGATAAGTTTATATAGGGAATGAACTTCCCAGCTGCCAAATTATAATGATTATAATAATAATACATATTTCACATAGACATACTAGTGTGAAAATGTTAAATCTTCCTGTCATCTAGATTGGGAGAACAAAAGTAAATTACTTATACTACTGTTACTAATAATAGTAAATCAATTTGCCCTCAAATATACCAAATGCTAAGACATAGTGGAGCATCATCTACAAAGCTTTGAGGGAAATTATATTGGCACCACGCTAACATTTTTGTTATTAAAATTATACCAACCTATATTCATTCTAAAGGAAAATCACTCAAAGATGACCTTGAATAAGCTAAAAAGGGGATTAATAATGTAAAACATGGATGGCAGGGAACTACAAACATTCAAGAGTTAATTTCTAAGTAGTTTTAACACGATAATGGAACTAATTACAACTTCCAAAAAAAAAAAAGTTAAAAGTTAAAAAACAATGCAAGACAATCTAATAATACAAAAATAGAAATAATTATCTGAATGCAAAAGTTCAATACTGAAAAGTAGGTAGAAAAAAGGAAAATGTGGTAATTTGTTTTTATTTTATGAATTAAAGAGAAGTGTCATTATCACTGTTAACAAAGTTATAAAATAACTGAGAGTCAATAATATATCTGTAAAACCCGTGCTAACTATGCACTTGTGTGAAAGACCCAGTATACTAAAGAAGCCAATTCTCTTCCTCCAAACTGACCTTCAAATTCAAGAAAATTACAACAAAATTTCCAACAGAAATTTTTATACGTGATAAAATAATCCTAGAGTTTATTTTTTAAATAATCAAATTAGAATGAAAAGCAAGAATGAGGGGGGCTTGCCTAAGCAAAATCAGGACAAATTGAACAACAGTGTTTTACTGGTACAGAAACAGGCAGATTCATAAAACAGAATAGGACATCTTGAAACCGATCCAAGAATACCATAGTGGCTTTTAATCCAGATGAAACAAATGTATTGAGGGAAATAACTACTTATTTTGAAAAAAGAAAAAAGTTAGGTCCATGCCTTTAATAAGTTCCAGAGGGATCCAAATTTATCATAAAGCCATAAAATAGAAGGAAATACATTATAAAATTATCTGCAAAAATCTGAGGATGAGGAGACCTATCTGAAGATGACAACAAAAGCAAAACTATAAAGGAAAAGAGAGACACATTTAACTGCATAAAGGCATTACACTCCTGGGAGTCAAAAATACTATAGAAAAATAAAAATGCAAATAATAAATAAGAAAATTTAGATGTTAAAATGTAAAGGCAGAGAGCTTTACAAATTGATAAGAAAATGAAGCCTTAATGGAGACATTTGTAAGGAATACAAAGAGGGCATTCAACAAGATGAACCACAGATTTGTAATATACCCGTAATAGTCAAACATGCAAATTTAAATGGATTACAACACCCATCACTGTCATCTATTAGACTGACAAATGTTCAAGATAGTTGGTTTGGTGGGTAGATGGATGGTTAGTTGTTAGGTAGATAGACAGACAATAGATGAGTAGTAGATAGGTAGATTGAGAGATATATAGAAGATAAGTAGATAGATGATGGATATATAGATGAGTGAATTGTAGATAGGTAGGTAGAAGATAAATAGATAGATAATACATGGATAAATGGATTGTGGATTGTGGATAGGTAGATAGATAGAAGGTAGACAGATAGGTAGGTAGATAGATAGATAGATAGATAGGTAGATAGATAGATAGAGATAGGTAATAGATGGATAGATAGATGGTGTATGCATAGATGAATGGATTGTAGATAGCGATAGATAGATACATAGATAGATACATAGATAGAGAATACATAGACGAATCGTTTGTAGACAAGTACATAGATAGAAGATAGATAGATAGATAGATAGATAGATAGATAGATAGATAGATAGATAGACAGACAGACAGACGTGTAGTTCATGGTGAGGCTAAGAGCACAGGGAAGGAACATTCTTACGTACTGCTTTGGCAGGGGGGTAAATTGATACGACTATCTAGAAGCATTTTGGCAAGAAAGATCAAATTCTATTTCACTTCTGGCAATGTACCTCAGGCAAATAATCACAGGCACCCATACAGGTTCAGTTAAAGTGATGTTCCTCAAAGGAATGTGTATAAGAACAAAATGTACTGGTTAAGAAAAAGCCTAGATGATCAACAACATAGGGGTTGCTTAAATAATCTTGGCATTTAAAGAGATTCACAATATATTATGAGACAAATGTTACAAGGCAGCCATGGAATAGATCTCATATTTGTAAAATCAAAAAGTATATTTTCATAGAAAATGCAATGTAGGTTTATTTTGTTTCAGTGAGCACCAAATATTTTCTTCTTAAAATGGTTACAAGTGTCCAAGCCTCACAATATGTTAAAGAAAATAGCTTTGAGATATAAAGAAAATATCCCTGGTTTTCCTTTATAACTCAGAGGTGGGTTTAAGAAGTTCTTGACTTCTGTGAATATTGCCTACTTTTGGATTCAACATTCTGAATGTTTGGGTGAATTTGCAACTAGCAGGAGGATGGATGTGCTTGGAGAATCCTACCAGAGTGACCTATCCCTCTAATTTATGGGAGTGCTACCTGGACAGGAGTCCCACTCCACTCTGACTTTTCAGCATATGGCCCCACTATTACAAAGACGTTGTGACCAAGAAAATGTACAGTTTGTGAATGTTGCACGAAGGGGTCATGCTTGGCTGATAACACCAACTGGCAGAATGAGTGCAATTTTTAAAATATGAAATACAAATTTTTACCAAAGGAGAAGTAAAACATTATAGCTTTAGGTTCATTAAACCCGGCTCACATTCGGGGATTCCAAAAATAAAGCACTGGCTATTTAATATTGCAGCTTGACGAAATTGCTCTGGATCCAACCCTGGAGACTGGGGGAGCTGAGCCTGCAGGGTTGCTCCTTTCCCTCCGCTGTGCTTGGGTGGGCTGGGAATGGCTCTTTCCTTCTCTCCCACCTTCGGGAAACAGATGTCAGCAGCCAAGCCCACGGAGGTCCATCCCAGGGAGCATGGGCCGGCTTCCCCTACCTTCTCAGGGAACTCCAAGCCCACCCACAGACGGTGCCTGGTGTCCCATTGATGAATGAGTAATTGGGGTGTCCTTGGGCACAGCCTGTGTGACCTTCGGTGTTGGTGTGCCACTTGCTACAGCCCACACTGTCTCTTGGAGACAGGCAGTGAGGACAGCTCGGCCTAGGAAGTGGGCCAGTGCCAGGGGCCTGCAGTCCTGTCTGAGCCTTCCCATCCTTAGTAGTAAGCAGCCATCCAGACGGTCCACACCTCACAGGGTGGCTCTGAAGATGCCATCACGGGGCACACGCACTTGGCCAGGGACAAGGGAACCACAAATGTGGGCCATGATTGTTACAAGCTTCTTTAGGTCCTGAAAGTGGAAGGCTGTGGGGCACAAACGTCCTGTATTCAGGGAGATATCCCTATTTCATTCTTTCTTCTTCAATGTCTTAGAATTCTTCTTCTTTTTTTTTTTTTTTTTGGACAGAGTCTTGCTCTGTCGCCCAAGCTGGAGTGTATGGAGTGTAGTCGTGTGATCTCGGTTCACTGCAACCTCCGCCTCCCAGATTCAAGTGATTCTCCTGCCTCAGCGGCCCAGGTAATTGGGATTACAGACGTGCGCCACCACACCTGGCTAATTTTTGTATTTTTAGTAGAGATGGGGTTTTGCCATGTTGGCCAGGCTGGTCTTGAACTCCTGACCTCAGGTGATCCACCTGCCTCAGCCTCCCAAAGTGCTGGGATTACAGGCATGAGCCACCGCCCCCGGCCATGTCTTATAATCTTTTTTTGAAGAGGCGTGACTTCCCTTGCTCCATCAGCTGCCAGTTTCCTCTCCTTTCTCTTCCTATAAACCCTTTGGGTCTCTTCCAGCCTCTTTCCCATGGGCCACTTTCCCATGGCCCAAGTGAACCTTAGGCTACCATCCTGGCTCCTGACTTTCCTCCATCTTCACACTCCTTGACCAGGGCCTCTTGCCCCCAGCTTCCTACAAACCCTCCTCTAGATGCCCCCAAAGTCCCCATGGGCACAGCTGTCTCTGAAGTCTCCACCAAGTGCTTTTTGAATGTTTGCCTTTTCTGCTGAATGCATACAGGAAAATAAAGGCAATTTTCAGATTCACTTTTTTAAAGAGACGTGTTTTTGCCTCAAGTATGGAGTTTAGCTGTAGATATCAATCAAATGCGTTGGTCAAATGAACATTATACTTTTCCTACTCACAATAACATATTCATTATTTTTTATTGATCAACAGAATTCAGGTTTCTATGAGATAGAAAATTATATCACCAATAAAATCAGAATAGCAGCACTTAAAATTAGCCTTGTGAAAAAATAGAAACACGTTGCCAAATAATGAAAATGATTATTACTATTCGGCTCCCCTTTGGGGTAGACGCTGGTAGCCGTGAATGGCATCAGCCCTTCTTTTCCACTTGCCAGCCTGCAAATGCTTGTATCTCGCTTTGTTTAAAATCAGGCTATGTTTATACCAAGTTTCTTTTATTTTGGGGGGGGGTGAGACGTGGGGGAGATGATGGTAGTTATAATTAAATAAAATTAGCTGTGATGGTACAAGGCAAGGTTTGCAATAAAAGCTTTCTCCACTGAGAACAAGTTCCTTTTCACCAGAACTGATCTTATAATTCAAACACAGCCTGCTTGTGAAATTTCTCCAACGAAGTCCTTAGGAGCTATATCATGTTAAATGCAGGCAGTGAAAACTGGGGAGACGGCTGCTAATAACAGTGCCGCATTAATTAATTGCTATAAAATTTGCAAAATAAAAAGAACATTGGGAACAAAGCGATATAATATTTACCAGTGCTGAAAATTAGAAATAAATATTCAACATGCCCTTTTTGAGTCATACAAGCAAGCAGTTTTGAATAATAAGGCAGGACAAAGTCTTCTACACAGGAAGAGCTAATGATTTCTGCATTTTGCTGCTGGTGAGGAATTGAAGGATGGCTGATTTGAATCTTCCTTCAATCTCCCATCAATAAAACAGAGACAAGGCAGAGGCGAAAGCTGATCTGGGAGAGTCATGTTTTTATAATTGCTTTTTACCCGCAGGCATTTGAAATCCAGAGGGTCAGAAGTACTTGTGAGAAAGGAGGGAGCCGAGAGGCCCAGTCAAAACCCTGAGACACAAATTAATTTGTTTGTGGGGCTCAGGTCTAATTTGTGGGAAGGGAGTGCTGCTTGGCACTTTCTAATGTTATAACCTAATTAAAGATGGATCCATGTAAAATATTTATGCAAACTTTACCAAATCCAAAGATTTTAATCTCATTTGAGAGGTTAGCTGACTTATGGGACTAAAAACCATTCCTAAAACAAGCTTCTGCACCAGGAATCTGGAGGACAAACTGTTTTTTTTAAAAAAAAATTTTTAAAGCTGTCACAAAATTTTAAGTCATTTTGGTACTTATTAATCATTTTAATTAGGGAGATCTAATCTCAGGCCAGTGGTTACTGGTGAAGTCCAAATTTCTTTATTCAAATATACTGTAACTCCTCCTTTTTTTTTCTTTCCTACTTTACTCCAAGATGGGAAATAGAAGTAAAAATTTGCATTTCTTAGGATTTTGCAATCTGCCACTGATAAGCCTACCTGGGACAGATTCAGCCCCGAGCCCGACTGTGGCAGCCTTTAATAAGTTCACAGCAGGGTAAGCTGGAAGGAAGCCACACGGCCTGAAGAAAGGAGTGAACAAAGCGTAGGCGGCCACAGCCCTCTTGATGTGGGACTGCTCCTAACCACTGTGTTGCCCATCATACTGCAAAGGAACATTTCCCTCCGACTCCAGATGAGGCTATTCAGATAAAACCTTGCCAGGGCCACATTCATTCTCATTATTTTGCCTATTAGGAATAATGAGATCAAACTTAAAGTAAACACCGTGACAACACAAATGTGCTTTTCAGTTCCTGTTATTTGCTGAATTCATCCTCACAAAGGCATCATGCTCCTGATTCAGGGCCAGGACGGACTCGTCTGATCTTCTTTTTGAGGATGGCACCCACTAACACCGTCATGGACCAGATCTGCAGCAGCCCAGGACGCGCCCTCCCTGCCAGACCAGCTCCTAGAGAAGGCCCCACAATGTCTTCCAAAGATGGCCCCAGAGACCGCTGCAGGACTGCCCTGCCTGCCTGGCCTAGGGGCTGGACAGAGAATTCAGGGCGGATTGACTGGCTGACAGAGGTCCTGGGATCTTGAGCCGAGTGGCTGGAATCCCAGGAGGTACTTCCCCTAGGACGAGAGGCTCTACATGCCTGACGCATTTTCACAAAATCAGAGACTTCGTGGGCCAGGACCTCAGCGTTCACTCTGGGCACCCTTTTCCATTTAATGTGGTAAAATATACATAATATACGACATAGATTTTCGTTTTTTAAGTGTACAATTCAGTTTCATTAATTAGAGTAATAATGTTGCACGGCCATCCCCCTATTTCCAAAAGTGTCTCATTGCCCGGAAGAAAAACTGAAATCTCCTCCGCTCCCCCAGTCCTGGGAGCCCTCCAGTCAAAGTTCTGTGCCTGTGAATTCCAGGCACACTCTCCATGCCTCACATTTCCTCTTGCAGAATTCGATTGTCAGAGAGAGGGAGGGAGGCAGTTAAGAGGGTGCCCTTACCTTGTGAAGGGAGAGGAGGGAAAGAAGGGTGAAGTGTGAGGGACGTCCAGGACCCAGAAGCTCTTGAGGCTGCTGGACGAAGGGGCTACCCAGGGCCAACATGGGGCAAAGAGACGGAGGAAACTTTGCAGCCTGAAAATCAAGTTGGGAAGGGCGTGAGGAAGACCCTAAGGAGCTGGAGGAAGAGTCAATACTAAGATAGTTCCATCTTGCCAGGTCCCTAGAAGTAGAAACGTCCAGGAATGCACGATGCAAGCATCCAACCTAAGCCAACAAAGCGCAGTCACGCGGCAGGTAAGACAGCCTAGTCTGGACTTGGTGATTTGGTAAGAGGCCACCCCCAACAAGGTCTTTCCGAGGCCAGACTTCCTGGCTGAAGAATGTTTTTGCTGGCTAGGTAGCAATGGGTCTGTGTGCTGAGTATTCCTGTCAGTGTCTTGGAGATTCAGTGTACCTCTGCTTAGGAGACTACAGGTTCTGAAAGCAAATGAGGAACGTCTCCAAATAAAGATGGAATAAATGAATTAATTTCCATTAAGTTCACATTTAGAATCTCTGCAGGCAAGTGCCAAAGGCCACTGGGTCCGTGTCCAGCCCAGCACCTCTTTCAGTTTTAGAAACAGCTGACCGCTTCCTGCTTGTGAAGTGCCACCCATGTAATTAGGTGGCAAGTTCCAAGCCAAGTAGACTTCTCTGTTGGACCCTGTATCCTAAAGTTGGTGTGTGAGAAAAAGGCTACAATATATCTTGTTTTAGGGCTACATCTGACCGATTCTAAGGGTCCCCGGTGTTCCATAAAATGCTCACCTCCTAAGGAAGAACTTAATGAAATTCAGCTGTAAATCACCATATTTAACATTGACATTTGTTTACTCTGCACCTGACTTGAAACTGTTGGTTGACTTTGTCTGACACATGTTGAGAGGGCCTTGGCCCAGGCCGCCAGCCAATTGCCCCACCTCTGAAGACCCCTACCCCAGGCACCCCTGTCTGATTTGGGAGGCAGGAATGGAGCCTCCTGGTGACATCTCACCAAATAGTACGTCTGACTCTCCCCGAGGACAAATGGGGTGACACCCAAGGAGCCTGAGCCATATTGTTGCTTTCTGGCACTGCTTTATTTTCTCTAAGAGCGACCCGAAGCCAGAAACTTGAGAGAGGCAAATAGGAATACGCACTCTAGGCTTTCCCACATATGTTTCTGAAAAGAAAAAAAAATGAAACACCCTGTGAGTTTTCACTCTCCTGGGTGGTTTTTCTGAAGATGATCCTTGCATGTAAAAACACAGGGAGATTGCATCAGAAAAGAAGGAATGCTGGAGGCAGTGACGAAGCCGTTGGATTTGTTCCTAATTTCGCTCAGGGCCGGAGCATGGGGACCCGCAGTCTCCCTGCCAATGGAGGGAAAATCCGCCGATCGGCACCAATACATTTCCCTGTGTCTTGGATAATGCAGTCCTTGAATGACAAAAAGAAAAAATAAACAAATGTCCTGGTTCTAAAAGGGATATTTTTATTAATCATTTCAGGTCTATCTTTCAATCATATCATAAAGATTATGTTCTGAATCTTGTTGTGAAGATAGCCGAGAGGTATTGTGGAAGGAAGAAGACAGGGTCCCTCTTCCAGAGGAGGGGCCACACATCATGGTGGCAGATTAGAGTTCGCATCCTCTCAGGTAAAGATGAGGCCATTTGGGGGAGAATTTTTATTTTTCATAATTAGAGCAGGCCTTTCACTGAAAATGACCATTGACTCTCTACACTGACAGCAGCTGTGTGAATAGATGGAGAAATGTTCGGAGCCTCCCCGAGCTGCAGTTTTCCTCTTTGAGCAGCGCAGATGAACGCCCTCCCCTTTCTAAAAGAGCCAAAGTAGCAGCTGATCTGTGAAGGAAATGGCCCGTTGGCTAATGAATTCTGAAAATGCAGGATTAAAGAAAAGTGTCCAGTCCCTTCCTGGGTCTTTACAGGGCTTTCCCGGATTCCACAGGCCCCGTGGGTGGCTGAGAGTGAGCAGGGGTAGAGGACTGTCACACAGACTTCCTCAGACCACACCCTGAACTGGATGGAGCCTAGGTGAGAAGACTGCTTCTATGTGTCTAAAATTGGGGAGTCCGCTTGGAAAGACGTCAGAGGGCACTTCTCTGACCGGTGAAGCGGCACCATTTTTATTGCCAGAAAGTGTTAAACAGCCATCTCTCTACTGAGCCGTCTAGTAAATTTGCACTTGATTTCTATCTGCTCCGAGACTTCTGATTTTCACACTTCCCAGCTATTAAAGATGTGCTTTGGGGCAGAAGCTAAGATATGATATGGATACTCAAAACTGTAACGTCAGCAGCTGATGAAGCTTCTGTGTTCCTCAGTGTGGCGGGTTAAGAAGAGATTCTGTTGGAAAGGAAGGAGTATTCATGATTCTGGAATAAATTATTCCAAAGCTGTGCTTATACTCAACTTAGTGACTCACCCTCATGCTAACTATGCGAGCAGAGGAGAAAGCATAGTCAAAATCCAGAGAAGAGGCCAAAGGGTGGGGGGAGAAATAAATGGAAAAAAATACATAAACAGGAGAGTGGGGTGCCCCAGGAAAAGAACTCTAAGCTGTCTTGAAGAAAAGTTTTTTAAATTATAAGTCATGTTATTTATACAAACATCATTTCCAAATGAGGAGTCCAATATAGGGATCACAGATTTTCTTTTTTTTTTTTCTTTTTTTTTTTTTTTTTTTTTTTTTGTGGCTGTGTCCACTTGGGAGAATATTTTCAAGAGCACCAAGTCTAAGGTTCTATTTTAAAAATATAAATGTGCAATCCAAATAACAGCCTGCTGTTCATTACAAAATAAATCACAGCCAGCTGCTGATTGGTACCCATATCAGGTCTGGCAAAACTTTACCCAAGACCTTGGGGAAAAAAAAAACGTTACTTATGCATTGGTACAATTCTGTAGAAGAGATAACGCTCACTTAACGCCATCACACACCAACCTGAACATTTCACTCTCTAGGAAAGGAATTAATCAATGCTGGCATTAACATTGGAATTGGATGTAGGATGTATAGATTAATACTCTAAAAAGTAATCTAAGCTAAACAGAAACTCCTGACTATTCCTGACTATTCCTGACACGATGAGATTTTGGAAAAATAGAACCTTTCACAAAGCAATTATTTGGCCAGGGCCGTAATATTTTACTAACATGAATCCATAAGGTGACCCTGGAGATCAACAATAAAACAAAATTTTATAATGGGCTTAAATAGCCAGAAAGGTTTGGCGTCCACGTTTCCTGGCGCAATAGATTCCCTTTGGTTGCCATGTCATCATTTCAGGGAACTTTCCCTGCAGCATCTCAACCCAAAACCTCTTACAGACGAAACGGGGTCTGAGTCTCCTCATCTAGTATTGCAGTCTTGATGGAGGAGATAACATGTGTACCTTTTCACGACTTTCTTGGTTTTCTCCTGGCTCCCTCAGGCCCCCTCCCAGTCTGTAAAATGGAGGTAAATTAAATAAATTATGAACTACGCAGGAATTGAAACGCTTTGCCAAGTTGCTGTGCCAGTGTTCAGAGCCTGTGCCGTCCCGCCTCCCCGAGGTGGGCTGCCGGCCGCCTCTGTCTCTTACAGTTGCCCTTGCCACTTCAAAATGTGTCTGGAAACGGCTTTGCAGATGGCCTCGTATGTTTTACAGGAAATATTACTTAAACATTGAAAAGGATCACATTTCTCCTGTTAGGAATTACAAATCTGGATTTCATTTTCTTTCTCGCTTTTTTTTCCTCCTCCAAACCCTGGGAAAAAAATGTAACTGTTATATATGACATGCAGGAAGCATTTGGGAATTTTTTAATACACCCTAGCACTTGCTCGCTGGCATGCTTTTCATGTATATTTACACACACGCATGTAAAATATATTTACATATCGTATATAAATACGCACATACCCACAATCACGTTATTTCATTTATAAGTAAACATAATTGCACAGGGAGCAAGAAACCCGTTTTGAAAATTTAGAGGACTGTTGCTTCTTTTTTTTCTTCTTTTTTTTTAATCTTCGATAGCATAAGAAAAAAAAATTATCATTCAACTCACTTGGATAACTAAAACATGAACTGCTTCTCATTCACTGACTTCCCTGTCTGCGTTTTATGTAGATTCATGAAGACCCGGGGAATTCCTATTGTTGGGAAAATGATTAGCATCAATAAACAAAATAGTAGTGAGGATGTAAGTCTGACAGAAGCGGTCCTGTTCCCGGGCTCTTTCCACACTCCCGTCATCTTCAGATGGGAAGATGGTGAAATGAGCATTCTGCACGGGTCAGCCCTGCAGTCTCCTTAAATCCCACTTCTCAAGATTTTAGCAAACACTCCTCTGGAAAGGAGGCCCGCTGAGTCCGAGTTCCGGCAACCGAGCCGCAGGAGCAAGGCAAGGCTGTGTGGCCTCCTGGAGGTGACGGAGGGGCCTCCAGAGGTCCCCAGCACCACCCGCTAATGCGGTGGACTCAGAGGGACCCAGACCAGGCTCCAGTTTGCATTTTAATGTTTCTCACATGGACCCAGACTGGAAGAAAACGACCCAGCCAGACAGGGACATTGCCCTCCTCATCATGGGGTCTCGAGGCATCTCTAAATGCTGCTACACTCAATACGGCTGGGTCCTCTATGCCCAGCTGTAAATACTGTGCTACAGGAAGCCAGGGTCAATGTCAGATTTTCATTAGACTTGCAGCCATTCCCTGAAACTCCAAGTGCACAGGCTCCAGCAATGCAGGCACCACGCCGGGCTGGAGTCTGCAGGGTGTTCGCACTGCCTGGCTGCAGGCTCTTTCCCTCCAGGTGGAAACACAGTAAACACGGCCCCATGCAGCAAGCCAGGGACATTCTGGGCATCCTAAGCTCCAGCCCCTTCTCCTGAGGGAGTCGGACGCTCTTCTCTGGCCACAGCAGAGCCCTGCCCGGCCACTGTCGGCACCGCTGCCAGGCTCCACCGCTGCTCACCTCCAAGGCACAGACGCCTCTCCAGCCATCTGGAACCTCCTCCCTATGTCTCCACCTCATTAATTCCCCATCCCATTTCATACTTCCTCGGAAAATGTCTCTTTTCTCCTCAGTCTCTCATGCACTCTGGCCTGAAGTATCTGCTTCCCTTAGCAAGGCCACCATCCTGGGAGGCACCATGGGATCCAAGGCCTCAGAGACGTGGGAGGCCAGAGCCTAGGAGCTGGCTTCCTAGGACGGGAGAGCCTGGACACCCCCGGTGCTGGTGCCCTGCCTGTCTCCCCTGCTCACCTGAGCTTATTCCTGCTGAGGGCAGGTGGTAGGAAGTGCAGGCCCCAGCACAGTATGGGCAGGGGCTGCAGCTCAGACCAGGGACTGCACGGGGAGGCAAGCAGCCCTGGGGCATGGGCTCAGCACTGGGGCAGCCCCTCAGAGCCCCTGACTCCATGCCCTGGCGAAAGACAGATGGCAATTCCAGTGACATTGTAGGGAAAGCTCCCCGAGGGCTGAGGCCACCCCAATGCCAGCCCAGCTCTTTGTCTAGATCCCCTGACAACCGTCAGAAGGACTTGGGGGGCCAGGAAGGATGGGATGCTGGGGGCAGGTGCAGCCATGGAGGGCCAGAGAAACTCCAGAAACTCAGCCCACTGGCCGGGTCCTTGCCTTGTCCTCTCCTGGCCAGTGGCCACCTTTGTGGATGCCCATTTCATGCCCTTCCCAGAAGGAAGAAACACAGACGGTGAACCGGAAAGATGTTGTGGGGCCTGGGATCTTCACTGGGGCTCAGCACGGGACAGACCAGCACTGTACTCAAACTGCAACGAGCTTTGCAGCATCTAGAAGTGAGTCATTATCAGGGTTGAAATATTTGGAATTTCTTAAAATGAATCTAAAAGTATGGTAACGACCCCAAACACTCGAGCACTCAATATTTTCAACATGCTCCTGTTCACACACAATAATGATAGATTAAAGGAAATGAGCCACATCTGCAAAGTAACATGCCCTATGCTAATCCAAGCAACTCCTGGATAGGCAGCAATTGCAATTACATATATTTGTATATATCGATACATATATTTGGCACATGCTGGACCCTAAATAGGTATTTCTTGAATGAATGGATAAAAGGACGGATGAATACGTACCTGTGGCACCACCAGACTGGATTTCATGAGATAGTTTCACTGCTACCTGTCACTTTTCTTCTTTGCATGACAAAGGCAAAGAGTCATTTGCTCCTTTTTCTTCTTCTGTTTTCTTGAACTTCTCTTTGAAACTTGCTTAGATGCTGTATTATAAGCTCAGGACATTTCCATGAGATGAAAGTGGGGCCAGGTCAGGTTCATCCCAGAGTGATGCTCTGTTGGTTTGGGGGGATGGAGGAGCCTGGAAGGGAGGAAGTGCTCCCCTTGGTGGCCAGTGGCAGCCTGCATTTTATCAGTGGCCCCCTTGCTTGAGTGTGCAATTCCCCTTTAAGTGTTTATCTTGGGAAGAAAGAGCTGCAGCCCAGGGCAAGCTGGCCAGGAATGAGCCTCATCCCAACTTCAGACCCCCCTGCCGTTGTCTGTACCATGACCTAAACTAATGCTGCTTCTGGAACTTAATTGTAAATCCAGAAAGGGGCAGCTGAGAAAGCAGGATGAGAATTACAGCCTGATCCGCAGTCAGGAGGCAGGGAGGGGTGTGGGCATCCTTTTAGGAAAGAGGCTTCTGATCTCAGAGAACCACACCCCTGTCATTAACTATCCAGCCCCTAAGGGCCATTGCCACACAAATTTAGGGTGAACCCGGAGGATCTTCATAGCTGGAGTAGAATATTTCCATCCTTACAGCAAAATTTCCCCCAAAGGGTGAAAACGTCCCTGAGTGTTATGAAAAGTGAATACTTCCCAAGATCAGGAGAAAGAATCACCCACAGAAACACTGACTCCACTAAACTCAACCCCACAGCATTCTCCCCAGAGAAGAGGAGCTTCCTGAGGCCTCAGAATCTTTTGCTGGTAGTGCCCAGACTGTTGTGTTAGTCTCTCATTATGTGAAGAGCACAAATTGTACACAAACCGGTAAGACGACTTAGTCCTGTGTGGACTTGGCCAGGAGGTGAGGTGCAGACAGAGATCAGAATAAGTGGAAACTCAGAATCAGAACCATCTAGAGGAAATGCAGTGTGTGTTGCTGAGTGTCCATGAAAGACCCGAGCCGAGTGCCAACCTTCAGGACCATTCCGTGTTGCTCATTCTAGCAGGCACAACATCCTAGCTCCAAGGCCTGTGTTTGTAAGCACATGCTACCTCTACAGTTTCTAGCTGCAGTTCTTCTTCATGGATCATGTCAGTGCATGCTCTGCCTCATTCCAGGCATGGCAGGTGCCAGGTATGGCAGGACTTGTCTTTCCAGCATCCCTGAAGTGTGCCCCATCTCCCAACCTCACATGCCATCTTCACGGTGCAGGACTTAGCAAGCTCTTTGTTCAGTGGAGGCTCAAGAGGAACCTGGCTGGGCCCCTCCCATGCTCCCACATTTGGAAATCGGTGTTCCCCTGAGCAGGACTGCCCTGAGGAAGCTGGCTTTTCTCCCTGGGGCTCCCATGTGTCCTCCTGATGGCACCGGCTTCGAGATTGGAGCTCTGTTCAGCTTTGGGCCCTTCACCTCCAGCAGGTCTGAAGCTGTAAGCTGTGAAGAAGAAATTCCTCCATGACGACCAAAAACACATTGAGAGCATGGGCCAGTTCTGGGTCTTTTGCAAGTGACACATTCATGGGGTTTGTCTAGACTCCTGGCTAACAGCACCCGAACTGGCAGTAGGGAAACTGTCAGCTGCCTGAAGACATTTCTGGCGGGTGCCGGCGTGGGCATGTGCAGCTCTGGCCCAGCCCCCTGAAAGTCCAGGGAAAATGGCCCGTGGCAGCCAAAGCCACAGGATTATTTCCAGGAAACACTCAGCGGGCTCCCAAGGCAGCATCAGGTTAGAATGTAGATAAAATTGGTCTGGGATGTTCACATTAAATGAAAACAGAACTTAAAAAAACATTAAAAATGGTATCATTCCATTTTACGAAAGCTTCCCTCCCCAAAATGAACACAATTGATGGGCAATTTGATCCACAACAGTGTTTCTCTGCCGTTGTTTGGATGGGAAAATTCCAAGATATAAGATGATTTATTGAAAAGAATGCAAACACTATGTTCACTGTAGAATGTTTATCTTTTGGAGAAAATCTATTTAAGCTCTTATCATTTTTAGATCCTTCCCAAGCTCCCCAAATTCTTTTACATACGAAAAAATGCTCATCTGCCTCATTAATAATAACAGCGTGCAATTACAGAATATTCTCTAATAACGATCGTTAACTCCTCTGTGGTTTTCATCACTCTGATATTAATGTGACATTGGAATTAGCGGGGTTTTCAATTTTTAAATAAGCCAAACAAATTTGGGGAACCATTTTTTAAATCTAAGCAAGCATATTCGACATTGCAGGGGCAGAGGCGATGCGCAGGAGGCGCGGTGGCAGCAAGGCCAGGCAGGAGGCTTTGTCAGGCTTGTCTTTGTGCCTGCAACACGCTCCTGGCACTGGCTCTAGCAGGCCCGGCTGGCTGCCTTGTGCCATGCCTACCTGAGGGACAGCGAGGTGGCACAACCCTGGACATCTCACAAAAGGGGCACGGCCCCCCGCTCCTCCCCAACAGCCTGCCTCCTCTGTACCCTGAAATATGATTGTTCCTCCGCAGAGCCCCTTCCTCCGGGCGTCCTGTGGAAGAATGCAGCCTGCGCCGCCCCTCCCGCACTCAGCTATCTGCTTGGCACAGGCCGCACTCAGCTGGGACTTCGCTAAGGATCTCGCTTTCCTGGGCAAACACAGCTTCACCTGCCCTCCAAATCCCTCTCTCCTCCTCCTTCCCCAGCCCTCCCAGCTGAGCTATGTTAATCAGGTGGGGGACACAAGGTAACATTGAAGTAATTCAGCCAATTAGGCCCTGAATTGTTTGCATCCAACAGCATTTTGTATTTCTGCAAATGTGTGAAATGCAAAATGTGCCCTCCAGCAAAAACGACAGCAGCCATGTACTGGCGGCATGTCAACAGATCCTGGGAGCGGGCGGCCCTGACGGCTAATAGCGACGCATGCATATGCTTGGGAAGGCCAGCCTTCTTTATGTGTGCGCCTCTCTGCGAGGGAGGCAGAGCTGGGGGTCTTGGTGGCAGATGGGCAAGGGTAACAGGGATTGGCTAATCCCAGATCTGCATTCTCTTCTTCACGTAGCAACTGGGGAAAGATGGGGCCAGCTGTCAAATGGAAGACTTTCATGGTCCCCTGCACACAACAGCTGCACAGGCCCTGCCTGCTTGGTTCTAAATTATTAAACATCTTTTTAGTTTGTTCCAGCTGCAGGCATCAGTGTGTTTATGCAGCCTTTGTGCATTTTACATATGATTCCTTCTCCCCTCCTCTCATCAAAATGCTGTTTGTAAAAGTCATTATCCCATCTGTGCCCCAGTTTGGCCAAACAGCCTAAGACAAATCCGATGGCATTCTCCTTCCAGGACAATTTGGGAGCTGAAGATGATTGCTGTGACTTGAGACTTCAGGGGTTTGCCGCATTCTCTCTGCCACCTGTAAGAGGTGGTGTCATCTCGGCAGCTTCAGGGAACCGACGCATAATGGGGATCTCTGCAAGTAAGATTTCATTGTTGCGCACTTACGGCTTTAGAGAAAACACGCACGCAGAGAAAACCAAACGCGGCCTCCGCATCTGCGGAGGTTTTCCAGCGCGTTGTCATGGAGGAAGGGCGGCCGGCGAGTCTTCTTTCAATCATGGCTCACCGGCAGCTCCTGTCCCCGAAGAGTTCAACCACAATCACACTGTTATTATTTGCCATTGACATGAATATTCACGAACAGGTATCAAGTGCGCCGCTTGAAGGCC
Source organism: Macaca thibetana thibetana (assembly GCF_024542745.1). Lineage (NCBI taxonomy): Eukaryota > Metazoa > Chordata > Mammalia > Primates > Cercopithecidae > Macaca > Macaca thibetana. Next base: position 124,626,349 of record NC_065586.1, on the reverse strand, counting down.
TACTTTGGCAGGGAAGTCACTGTCGCCGGTCTCCTGGATGGACCTAAGCTGTCTGGGAAGCGATAATGTCATAAACACGCCCCTGGCAGGACGGAGCCTGACCTGATGTGTTAATTATATTCCCGAACCCAAAAAATGATTTGTTGGACGTGGTTGCTTCCTGCAGGATATTGCGGTGGCAGCCAGATTCCAGCACAAAATGAAAGTCACCAGCAACAGTTGCTTTGTTTGTAGCCAACATTAACTCTTTCATCCAAAGCACCCGGTGCTCTCAGGGTAGAGGCAAGAAGCTCTGGGCAGACCTGCCTGCTCTGTCCTACCTCTCCCGAGCTGTCCACGAGCCCAGAGCTACAGACACCAGCGAGCAGGTCTCCTAGCCCCTGGCCAAGGGCCACTGCTCCTTCTCTGGCTGGGTCTGGGTCCTCCCTGGCCCCTAACACTGCCGCTCTGTGGCTCCCTGGCACTGCTAGGTTGTCACTGGTTTATTTTTAATGTAACGGCACATGCTTCGAATGGGTTTTGTAATGGCATCTGAATAGTGTATTTCCTAGAGAGTCTATGAATGATCACCCATCGCCATTCCTCCCCTGCTAGATCCAGGTACAATTAGACAAGGGCTGAGTGTGGCTCTTCTCCCGGGCCAGTCGGTGGCTTTCCCAGAGCCTCAGAATTGCTGTCAGACACACCTCCACACTGAGGAGAGGAGAGAGACCAGCCAGGCCCTGGAACCCTCCCAAATCCAGGCGACGCTTGCTTAAAAGGTGCCAGGAACGCTAGAGAAAGGCCAGATTGAAGGCCCTGTCGGCTCAGGGCCTGGAGGCAGCATGGTGCGGGCAAGTCCGACCACCAGCAAGGCAGGTGTTAAAGGCTATGTGATACCCACAGAGAGCACACCAGAAGAATCTCGATTGCCAAGAGTCCCTTGCAATGCCATCTCTCCCTGTCTCCAGAAAACAACCAAATGGCCAAGGCCAATCAGACAAGACTGTGCTCACAGTCCCCTGGCAAAATCACTCTTCCCCTGGAAGAGAAGAAACGCTTCATCAGGACACAACCTTTTAAAGTTTTCAGCTTTGTTTTTCTTATCCCAAAAGGCAGGTCTGCCCCTTTGGCCATTTTGAGGGACAGGGCTGTGCTTTCAAAGCAGTACCATGCAACCTTCACCAGTGGCTGCAAAATATCACTTAATGGGAATGAGTTTGCTCAGAAATGTCTTAATGAAGTACTAAGCATTTATCGAACTTCACTTACTTTAACTGCAGCCAGTAAAAGTCTCCAAGGACAATGAGGAAACCAAAATTTCCAGGGAATGTAAATTCCAGCTTCGGCTAATTTTGAGGACAATGATTTCTCTCCTTTATGAGGTGCATAATGAGGTAGCCCACAGCCTCAGCAGAGCAGGCTCTGAGCAGGCAGGGGCAGGGAGGGAGGCGGAGAGCAGGGGTGCTCCATCCCCAGGGCCGGGGAGCGCAGGAAGAGCCGGTTTCACACCAGACAAATGACTCTTTTGTTTCACTCATTTTTAATTAGCCTCCTTTTTAATGACCTAAGTTAATAAGTGTCAAAAGGTGCAAAACACAGCTTGTCTTTATTTTTAAAGTAGGAATTTGCCTTTAATCTTGAAGGAAAGCCCTGCCCTGGGTGAGTCTCCCCTGCAGAGGAGGCAGTGGCTCCGATTGCTCTGGCACCGCTGGCCAGCGGTCCCTGGGCACCCCACCTGCCGGGCACAGTGGGTCCCGAGGAGCTACTGGGCTGGACCCGGTATCCCACCTCTTCCAGAAGCCACAAGGCACCCCAGCACAATCTCAGACAAGCTCCCACTGAGCGCAACCTCGCAGGAGCTCACTCTGCATTCCTCCTACAGCTCTAAATAGCATCCCTTGAAACTGCCTGTCTTGTAATGGACAGCAGGCAAGGGCCAAGCAGGTGGCAGGCTGTTTCACCCCAGGGGTCTGAGGAAGATGACACAATTCACAGGTCACCAGGCAATGGGCAAGGTCCCACCCACAGGGCCGGCATCCCAGGCCGTTTTTCTTCTCTCTGCTGTTACCATCACTGCGGGCTCGGTGCTCAGCACCTGCCCCTCATCTTCCTTTGCTTCCTCTGCTAGCCCCAGTACACAGGAGGAAGCCAGAACCACACAGAGTGAGGGAAGGGAAGGCAGAGGCTCTTCAGGCTTGGAGACTTTTCCTAGAGTGGGCTGCCGGAGGGAACTGTGGAGCGTGTGTGTGTCCACCTCTGTGTGTGTGTGCACGCACAGACATGTCCAGCTCTGGCTTCTGCTGGACTCCTAAAGACACGTGCTACTTGGAATACATTTAAACCCCACTCCACTGGGCTTCTGTGGCAGAGAGCTACAGGGAGGATGAGAAACCTCTCCTGTGAGCGACGGAGCCAGGATTCACTTTGTGGTTTCCTGGACTCAGATGCCACAGGTGTGGGAAAGGCAGGAGCTATTTCAGGCCGCCCAGAGCATCTCAGGCCAGATGGCTCACTGGGGAGGGCAGCAGTATTACTTTTGTGGCATTTTATGGTGTAGATAAATATTCCCGCCAGGCCAGGCCCCAACCACAGCGCTCACATTTGTTTAGGATCAAATAGGGTAAATGAACAGGAGGTGAAGTGCTGATTCGGGGGTCTGCACCACCAAAGCCTTTGACTGAAAATGTTGCTCCCAATGACAAGCTCATATCCAGCACTTTGTCCCGTAATAAGATGAGCCAAACACTCATGGTGGACATGAGTCTCCACCAGCAATTGTCCACCCCTCAGAGAGGTTCATGTGGAAACCTCCCGCTCACCAAGGCACCTGTCTGGGGAGCCCGGACAGAGTGGGTGAGCTGGCTCTGGGGATTGTTTGCAAAGACAGAACACAGGAGCAAGATTCTATCTCACAAGACTCTCATAGAAACTCCCCCATTTTAGGATGTGCTGGGCTCCACTCTATTCTACCCTTAAAGGGTCAAAATGAGCAGAAGTTTTGAATGTCCCGCAGGAACCCGTTGTGATGGGTGTCTGGGTAGATACATTACCATACATTTCTAAATATATTTACATAAATAAAACCAGGTTTGTGGCTTAGGTTTGTTGGTACAAGTCATTTCCATAAAAATTAATATTCCTAACTTTACTGGAACTAAATAATTAAGGAAGAAAGTATATTACAATAATAAAATTATCAACAGACTTTTGACAAGCAGTCATGTGCTTGTAAATGAAATTTATTTAGGTGCCACTCAAAACATTGTAATTAAGAGGTACAGAATGCATTACCAGATGGTTCCTGTTTAGTGGCTATTTCCTTTAGAGAACACGGAGATTAGAATGAGCACTAACTAGCGCCTAAAATACTCATCACCCCAAGCCCTTAAAACAGCACCCTGATCATGAAGCTTCTGTGTGTAGCATAACCATCATGTAAAAATTGGTGGCTAAACATGTGTATAATATAAATTTAGGTGACCACTAATTAAAAATAAAAATGGGGAGTAAGAACAATTGTGAGACTACCAGGGTTTTAGAGCTAGGAGGTAGGAAATAAATTAGGAAAATGAATTCTTACTTAGTATTTGCTAAATTCTTTGACTACACCATGGTGTCACTGGGCGGTTCCATTTAGTAAATCAGAGAGCAGGTGGTTAGTCAAGGCACTCTGTCAAATCTCGGTGTCTTCATCCTAAGGAGAGTTACTGTCTTATTTTCCTGGGATTACTCTTTTTTTTTTTTTTTTTTTTTTTTTTTTTTGAGACAGAGTCTCGCTTAGTCGCCCAGGCTGGAGTGCAATGGCGCGATCTCGGCTCACTGCAAGCTCCACCTCCCGGGTTCACGCCATTCTCCTGCCTCAGCCTCCCGAGTAGCTGAGACTACAGGCGCCCGCCGCCTCGCCGGGCTAATTTTTTGCATTTTTAGTAGAGACGGGGTTTCACCGTGTTAGCCAGGATGGTCTCGATCTCCTGACCTCGTGATCCGCCCGCCTCGGCCTCCCAAAATGCTGGGATTACAGGCGTGAGCCACCGCGCCCGGCGGGATTACTCTTATAAAAAGTGGTTATATGCTCTGTGGGGTAGATCCTCAGAGGGATAAGATATTGGAGCCAGAAGGATCCAAACTCCTCATTGTACAGATAACGTCTCCAAGGCTCAGAGATGTTGAGTTAACCGAGATCACACAGGGGTTGGGTGGTGTATGAGTCTGCTCTAGCTTCACCGCAAAGCACCACAACCTGGGTGGCTTAAGCAACAGAATGTACATCTGTAGAGTCCTGGAGGCTAGAAAGCCAAGAGCAAGATATTGGTAGTGTTGTTGGTTTCTTCTGAGGCCTCTCTCTTTGGCTTGTACATAGCCATCTTATCAGTATGTCTTCACCTGGTCTCTCCTGTGTGTGTGTCCTAATCCCTCTCCTTATAAGGACACCAGTCAGATTGGATTAATGTCCACCCTAATGACCTCCTTCAACCTCCATTACCTCTTTAAAGGCCCTATATCTCCAAATACAGACAGTCCCCAACTTACGATGGTTTGACTTTATGATGGTGCAAAAGTGATATGCATTCAATAGCAACTATACCTCTTGTTTTGAATGTTGATCCTTTTCTGGGCTAGGGATATGCAGTGAGATACTCTGTCTCAATGCTGGGCAGCACCAGTGAGTCTCAGCTCCAGGGCAGCCATGCCATCAGGAGCGGACGCAGCCGAAACGCTACAGTGGACTGTGTTGCCAGATGACTTGGCCCAACTGTAGCTGATGTACGTGTTCTGATCACGTTGAAGGTGGCCCAGGCTAAGCTGTGACACTCCATAGGTTGGGTGGATTAAATGCATTTTCCATTTATGATGTGTTTACTGGGATATGACCCTATCACAAGTTGAGGGGCATCTGCGCAGTTACATTCTGAGGTACTGAAGGTTTGAGCTTCAATGTATAAATTTTGGGGGAGAAACAGTTCAGCCCATAGTAGATGACAATATTAGGCTCTTTGGGACCACCTGATCTTTTGCTTTGTCTCCTATATCCTGTAATTTAAGGATGTCCAGAAGGCCCCCACCTCAAAAGATCCCTGTCAAATATTAGTTGCAGCCAGGTCTTTGTAAGCACACGTGTCTTTCAGGACAGAACCCCGGGAGCCACTCATGACTGAATGAAGGCTTTCCCTGTGCTGTGGTGAATGCATTGAGTGCTTATTACATGCTAGGTGTTATTCTAAGTCTTCATCTGTAGTAACTAATTTCATATTCACAATAACCTAGTGTGCTAGGTAGGATGGTTTTTCCCATTTGACAGATGAAGAAATGCTGGCACAGAGAGATGAAGTGACTCGCCCAGACTCGTGCAGCTTGGAAGCAGCAGTTCAGCAGTTTGAAACTAGATGACTGGGTTTCAAGACACCCACTCTCCACCACCATGCTTGCCACTTTTCTGCAGCAGTAAAGATAGGAGGTGAATACATTTTCAGCCACATGCTCTTAAAGATAGATTTATCTTGGTATCAAATGTCTTTGAGACTCCTAATGATATGCTTGCAAAGCAGATATGTGAAGACCTTGAAGCAGCTTACAGAGCAAAAAGCAACCTAACATTTGAGTCAACAGCAGAAATGCAGGCACCTGGTTGTCACATTTCAAACACTACATTCTGCCTTCCTCTCTTCCCTCCTTCTTTCCTTTGCTCTTTCCTTTGCTCTTTCCTTCCTTCCTCTCTTCCTTCTCCTCCCTCTTTCCTCCTTCCTTTCCTTCCTTCCTTCCTTCCTTCCTCCCTCCCTCCCTCCCTCCCTCCCTCCCTTCCTTCCTTCCTTCCTTCCTTTCTTCCTTCCTTCCACCTTCCTCTCCTAGTTGTAAGGCAGCCAATACCAGCTGGGACCAATCTAGGAGGGAGTCCAAGTGGGGCAGCAGCCTTGCAAGGTCACAAAATTAACCACAAACAAAAAACACAGAATTGATCAAATAAGAAAATATACTAAGGATGATGGGAGTTAGGTTTTTTAAATAAAACAGACAATTATAAAAAGAGGAAGTTAGAGTAAACCTTGAAGCTGGTTAAAACTGGAGGTATTTGATCTCATACATAGGTACAGCCATAAATGCAATACCTGTGTGTGCTCATGTGCACACACTCATGTTTTCTAGTTCTGTTCACTGAGAGGGCTGGAAGCACCAACACCCCAGGAGCACTGAGCACACCTAGAACCAGATCTTGGTTTCTAAACACCATTCTCTGCTAAAAGGAACCTGGCCTTCTTGGAAAAATGGAGGATTGTATTGAGAAAACAACAGGTTATTCTGGACCATCTATTAATGCCAGAAAATAAAAAACTTACAGAAAGAAGAAGGGTTAGGGGATTACCAGATGGTTAGGGTTAGGTCAAAGGGGTAACTTTAAGTGCTCTTAAGGGCTGAATTTGAGACGATTTGAGCAGCAAAATAATTGTAATGGATTAAAACCTATGGCATAAAATAGATACACAGAATTATAACTTATGGAATAAAATAAGGACACACTTACATAAATAAAAAACTAAGAAGAAAAAAACTGCTCCTTACAGTTGAACACCAACAGATAAATATAGAAGAAATTATGGAAGTAGAAAATCACCATTTGGCAAACATCATAGTAATAATTCATGTAGGCAAAGGACATCAATGGATGCCAAAGCTAGTGGGTAAAAGGGCTAAGGAATCTTATCTTACGTAGTGCCAAAAGTGCCAGAATGTCACCTCTCACCGTGCTTCTCCATGAGAAAGGGAGGGAGCTAACTTTAGACAGGAGAAACCGAGCAGGAACAACCTCAATCAAGTCACCCAAGGGACCATCTTCTAAAACAGCACAAATTAATATCATGCACTACAGTGACAAGAACATAGCACCACTCCTGTGATATTCTGGCAGAATTATAAAATGTGGCTCTGTAAAACACTGATGGAACACACATTGAAGAATACAGAATGACTGGCCTGTAATCTTTGGAACCATCAAGGTCACAGAGGACGAAGACCAAGAAACTGTTGAAGATTGGTGGAGCGTAGGCAGGCATGAGCCTTGACCTTTGGCATTAAAGATTTCACTCAAGGAGAAACCTGAATGGGGTCTCTGGAAGGAGAATATGGGGAGTTCTTTGGGCTATTCTTGTAAACTTTCTGTGTTTGAATTTATTTTTAATTAAAGTTAAAAAAAAAAAAACCCTTCAAAATGTAGTTCTCTGGCATCTAGATCAGAGGTCCCCAGCCCCTGGGTACCAGTCAGTGGCCTGTTAGGGGCCAGGCCACACAACAGGAGCTGAGTGGCAGGCGAGCCAGCAAAGCTTCCTCTGTATTTACAGCTGCTCCCTATTGCTCAAGTTACCACTTGAGCTCCACCTCCTGTGAGATCAGCAGCAACATTCAATTCTCATAGGAGCATGAGCCCTGCTGTGAACTGCACATGCGAGGGATCTAGGCTGCCCACTCCTTATGAGAATCTAATGCCTGATGATCTGTCACTGTCTCCCGTCATCCCCAGATGGGACTGTCTAGTTGCAGGAAAACAAGCTCAGGCTCCCACTGATTCTACATGATGGTGAGTTGCATAATTATTTCATTATATATTACAATGTAATAATAATAGAAATAAAGAGCACAGTAAATGCAATGTGCTTGAATCCTCCTGAAACCATCCCCGCCCTCCGCCATCTGGGGAAAAATTGTCTTCCACGAAACTGGTCCCTGGTTCCAAAAAGGTTGGGGACCACTGATCTAGATGATGAAAATAAAGCACTAGCTAACCTCTCAAGAAGGGGTGGTAATGAGAAAGAAACATGCCTAATAACAAGGACCCAGGGGCTTAGGGAAAATAAAGTTTTCAGATACAAAAGGAAATGAAGTCATATTCTTTCTTATAGGGCTAATGGGAAAACATATTTCCTTTTTCAAAAGCATTTTGGCTGGGTATATTTAGACGTGGATTATTTTTTCCCTTTGACCCTACAGTTCCATTTCTGGGACACAGTCCTGTGGAAATAATCTGAAATTTGGAAAACAGTTTAAGTCCAAATAGATTTATTGCAAAGTTATTAATAAAAGCAAAAGTTTGAAATCAGTCTAACTGTTCAACCTAGGAGAACAGATTCATAAACTTGGTATATCTACCCAGTGGAATGATGCGTGGCCATTACAAACAATGTTTATAAAGAGTTTATGATGTGACAAAATTCTAATATTTGTTTAAAAAGTAACATAATCTTTGATTTAAATGATTAAATGCATACTGTGTATAAAAATGTGTCTTCTTTTTAAAAAAATCTCACCTTTACCAATGTAACAAGAAGTTCACCTATGAATAAAACTGTTACTGCCTTTTTTCTCTTCTGCCTATTTTTTGTACTTAAAAAAATGATAACATATATGTTTTACCTTTATAATGGGAAAACAAGGTAAATTTTATTTTTGTAAAAAAAATGAGCTATTAAATTGTTTAAATGCTGTGAAGTACATAAAGCAAAAAGTCAAATTGAGGCAGCTTCAGAGAGGGATGGCGGCCCTCTCTGCCCCACTCCAAAAAAACCCATACATCCCCAAACTGATTTCTGTCCACAGCCCCCCGGGAGGCTCCTACAGTGAACACAGTTCCTTATCACAAGACTGTATGGCTAAAACATGCATATTTATGCATCATCTATCTCTTTAGTAATGTGTAAAGCAAGCAGTTCGCTCTGAAAAGTAGAGTTCACCTTATTTGCCATAAAATGAGGGTTTCAAACTTTTGGGTTAAGCCTGCGAACATGTGGGGAGGCGGGGAGCAAGTGTGATGCGGATGAGAGAACAGTGCATCTCACAGAGCCGTGGTGGACATTTGAACAGAGGTCTGTCAGTACCGCAAAGGCAGCGGGTTAGACTGAATAGAGGACAGAGAAACATCCTTACCCCGCCTTGAGGTCTCCAGCAGTCTGGCCCTTCCCAAAAGTCTTTGCAAAAGCTTGCAAAAGCTCCCACTTGCCTGGCACATGAAATGAAATTAAAGCAATTATTGGGGGTGATTAATCTGACCGTCACTCCCAGAACGGGTGGTGGGGAGGGACAGGGATGTAGGCCTGGGGGGACTGATGGACACTGATGGAGAAGGAGCCCAGAGGCTGCAGAAGTGGAAGAACCAATAGGGGAGGAGGCAGAGGAAACCAGGGAGAGATCCTCGGGGAACCAGCACCCTCAGGCACAGGAGGAGTCAGACAGGCCGGAGAAAGAGATCCTGGGACAGGAGAACTGAGAAGGACAGTACCCTAAAGTTCAGGAGGAACTGAACTCTAAGAAATCAGAAGCAACGTCAAACCTGAGAGAGGATAAGGGACCCATGGATTTGGCATTTTTATAAAGTATTGAGTCTTCTTTAAGGGAATCATTTCAGATGTCAAATTGCAGGATTTATTTTAGCATAAATTAACAAATTATGTGATGGGAATGTAAGCCTTACCTACTGCAATAAGGAAACAGACATAGCTCTTAATCAAATATTGTACCTTTTCTCTCACTCTTAAAAGTGGATTCTTAAATGACAATCATCTGATGTATTATAGGGTAAAACATCAGTCATGTCTATGAAATGTTCTAGTAGAAACAGGTAACTGAAAATAAAGAAGTGGAAACTACTAATCATGCCAGAGCAGTGGACATTCATACTAAATGTAATTTTAATGTTATGCATTCAGCATACCTACAGTGACTTTTTTTGCAGATATTTCACATAATCAAGCATAGCAACCATTGTTACATAGGAAATAAGGCCAGCACAAAGTGTGGTTTTATCGTAGGAAGTACTTCCTACACATCTGATTGTCAACTACATTGTCTGTTCTTAAAGAAAGAGCAATGACTGGGAATCAGGGATGGGAGAATGACAGTGAGGCTCTTCGAAGCCATTTTTCTGGGAAAAATCTATGCTGATTGGACTACATGGTCTTTTAGTAATTCCAGAGATAGGACGGATATGGTCTTATTTCATGTCTAGGCAGCTTTTGCAAAACTTCCAAGCTCCTTTAAGGTTAACTTATAAATAAGTTGTCTCTCCACTCTCCCAGCTTTAAGTGCAAGAAATTTACTTCTTGTCACACATTTACAAAACGATTCTTAGCATTTGCTGCTAGCATATTCTAAAGCCTTAAATGACACAGGTGCTTATGTCAAAATGTGATCCCAGGCCAGGTGTGGTGGCTCATGTGTGCAATCCCAGGACTTTGGGAGGCCGAGGAGGGCAGATCATGAGGTCGGGAGATCAAGACCAGCCTGGTCAACATAGTGAAACCCTGTCTCTACTAAAAATACAAAAAATTAGCCAGGCATGGTGGCAGGCACCTGTAATCCCAGCTACTTGGGAGGCTGGGGCAAGAGAATCTCTTGAACCCGGGAGGCAGAGGTTGCAGTGAGTGGAGATTGCACCACTGCACTTCATCCTGGGTGACGATGTGAGACTCTATCCCCAAAAAAAAATCAAAACAAAATAAAACAAAAACCATTAACCTAGAACTGGCAAATGAACTTCATGTTCCATTTCCAGATCCTGTGCCCTTAACTCTGATGCTCTTTGTGAGTATGTGGTAAATCCTTGCCTTCATTACGCTGCTCATAGAACGTCTTACATGGGTGCCTTTGTCCTGCATTGCAGGTAGCGGTGTGGCCACAATCCCTCAGCATCCAGAGCCCAACCCATGTTTACCCCCAGGCCCATCAAGACCAGCAGCATCTCATCCCCTTTGCCAGCCCTTCCAGTGTGCATGTCTGAAGCCTGGCACATTTTTAGAACCACTTCTCTGTCCCTGTTTAAGTTTCAGCAAATTCTAATTTGTTGTCCTCATTCCATCAAATTATATCCAGTACAAGCGTGTCAGCAGGATGTCATAACTTTCTTCTCTCCACACTCAACATAATTTACTCACAGTTTCATTTGAGACTAATTATTCACATATTAATTTTTTGCCACAAAGAATGCAGCAGTACCAGGGAGCCCAGGGGCCTCCTGCGCCAAGTCTTTGCAAACGGTGTCCTGGCGCACACACCCAGGGTGACCACAGGCTGGGGCCTGCCTTTCTGAAGACTTTGCCTGTGTTGCAGGGGTGGGGGTGGGGGGAAGGACAATCCTGAGGGGTGTATGCATGAAGCCATAGCAGCTGCAGGAAAGTAGAGATCCCCTGGGAGGGGCAAAAACCTGAATGCACCAAGTGATCTGATGGGCAGAAGGCCACTCCCTGAAACTGAGTCTACCACATTACCGAGGGTCTCCTGTAGTTCAAGCGCCCACCATCCCCGACGTGTTTTAATGGCAATCGTTCTGTAATTGTCAGTCCACAATCCTATGTGTCCTCATCCCCTTCCCAATCAGCACCTCCAGCTTGTATTAATTAAACAGCCCAGCCCATGCGGCTTCATCTTGGTAAACAAGCAAAGGAAGATTTTTCTAGAAGCTACAGTGTGAACTCCTTTCTGGAGATCAGTTATTAGCTGCAGGCTTCCGCTTCGTTCGCCTGCCTTTCACTTTAAAGCCAGCCGCCACCACCGCCGCAAACACAATGATGAGAGAGGTCATAGAGCAGCAGTTGTGCATGAAAGATGCGAAAATTTACTGCAAATGAGACAAGAGCAGTAAATTCATTTTTATTCAAATTACTGTCATCATACATTACCACGTCTCCTGTAAACATTGTGCTTCAGACAGGGTGACAGCATATTATTATTGGTGAGATTATACTATTATTAAGCTATTAACATGTCACCCTTGCTTGAAACACTGACTCAGCTTGGTTCTGCAAAGCAGGACAAGGGAGGAGACACTCAGAGGTGACAGAAAGGTTAGTTTTAAGATGGCAGGCGGGTGGAGAATGACAGCTGGCACTTAGGGACCCGCATCACGAGGGCCCTGTGCATTTTTATTTGGGAACCTTCATCATCACATCCTTGCACCAAAGACTGTGTTTGGCCTCCTTCACAAAACACTTCGCCCAAACATTACTAAGTAGTAAAAATGCTCCCTTCAAAACCAAAAGCAAAAGGAAGTCTGGCTGAAAGAAGTCCATCCATGCCTTAGGTCACCCTGTGACTGAGGAGGCTGCCTTCTCCCGGGATGCTGCCCTCACTGCGAGCATCCGATTGTGTGTGTCAAGCAGGTGTGTGTAAGGCAGAAGTGTGTGTAAAGCAGTGTGTGTAAAGCAGAGCTCACCGGTGCTGAGCTCTGACAGTGCAATTGCACAAAATGCCAGACAGAAGCCTCTCTGACAACCCAATGCTGCCTCTCTAATTCCTCCTGCAGGACAGTGGTCTTCTAGTTCTGGGCTCCCGGTCTCAAGGGGTTGAGAAGAATGAGCATGTTGAACTCTACAGGCTTCAGAGACCTGTGGTGTGGTGTTGCTACCTGCTATTACTGAGGTGTACAGATCACAATGCATCCAGACATCCCTTTCTATCTGCAGAAGGTGCTTGCCACATTTCCCCTGGCCAGAACCAACGTATTAGCATTCTTAAGAATGTTTGTTTTACTGGTGGGACTTTTTCTGTCTCCACTGCAGCCACTTCAGAGTCAGTGGACTCAGAGCAATCCCACCTGATCACCCGCAGTCATTCTGGCCGGATGCCTTTTCTTGTGGTTCCAGGATGTCACCATTTTCTCCAGCTGAAGGTCTGTCTACACTGAGGATGAGGATGGGAAGAAGCATCTAGCAGCCTCGCTGTGGGTCAGGGCAGCTCCTCCTAACTTAAGACAGCCCCATTCCCATAGCTCCATTGGCTGTTCTTGGGTCTTGGGCTCAACCACTGCTCTACCAGGCCTGCTCTGGGTGGTAGCTATTTATCAAGTCTGAAGACATTTGTGTAAATAGAGTTTGTTTCACTGTTTTGTAGGCTCCTTTGGACAGAAATGACATTTGTGAACTCAAGTACAGAGCAAATGTTGAACAAGTTTTGTTCTAAATTAGTTGGGAAGGAGCCTTGTGAAGCAGGACAAATTTAGGGATACATCAGTGTGTTATAATGTTCACATTTTAGGCTGGATGAAAAACAAATTAAAATAACGGTGCAGCTCAGAAGGTGTTCCAGCTTCAAAGGCTGTGTGTGTGTGTGGAACTCGCTGCGCGCCCCCGTGCTGACTCAGGCTTCTCAGGATGTTAGAAGTTCCTTTCTAAAGATGGTATCTTAGGCAGTAAGAATATAACTTTGATATCTTGAAAGCTCTGGGTTGCACGTAATATTTTGTAAAATTGTCCTCAAACAATCAAGAAGCTGAGAAATTGACAAATATAAACCATTCACAGGGTCTGAGCCTGATCTTTTGCCACTTGTATAACCATCTTGTTCTCCCTAAACTTCTCTTAGAAATCTGAATAGCAAAGGCATCCCTTACTCTTCCATTGATAATGGACATTTCTCTCTCCTCTCCAACATCCTCCTGCTCATCTCTTCTTTAAGAAAGTGGGTCTCACCTCTCTTGGCCAAGGATCACCTCAGCTCAGGGTCCCATTCCTCCAAGTGGTCTTCTCTCCTGGTTGATGCAGTCCTTCCAAAATAAAAGTCAGTCAGTCTGGGGATCCTGGAGAGCAGGTGCAGCTGTGTGCCCCCACCCCACCAGCCACACATGCAATGGCTTCCCTCTTTTGTGAAAATGAGCAACTTAATCCTTGGTCATGAATCTCCCCCACCTCTCCCAGGCACGAATCCACAATGCCCCAAATTCTCTTCCTCGGAATTGGCTCTCAGCTTTCTCTGGCATCAGTGGAGCTCCGTACAAGGGACAGATCATGACGCTTTTCTTCCATGCCTGTTTTGTGTCACAATGATAACCATAATTTTGAAAGTGAGGTAGGAGACCATCAGGACTTATTTCCCAGTCCAGACAGCATAAAGTTAAAAAAACTGGCAGGAACCAGCAGATGGCCAGGAAAGTGATCCCTGGCTACCCTCATTGCTCATTAGCATAAGGCACTCCCACCAGCATCATAACAGTCCACAGGTGCCATGGCAACAACGCAGAAGCTACTGTCCCTTTCCATGGCAATGACCCGAAAGTTACCACTCCTTTCCTAGAAAGTTCTCAATAACCTGCCCCTCAATTTACATTAACCCACCCCTTAACTTGCATGTAACTGAAAGTAGGTATAAGTGGGTATACAGTTGCTAATAGCCCAGATGTGTGGGTCTGGGTGCACTGCCTGTGAGTTAGCTATGCTCTGCAACGAGCAGCTCCCATTTAATAAAAGATTGCTGTCTAACACCACTGGTTTGCCCTTGAATCTCTTTCTGGGTGAAGCCAAGAACCCTCCTAAAAGAGAAAGTTGAAAGAATTCACTAGATGTAATTAAGGAAGGGTCTGGCAAGATATCATCCATGCATCTTTTTGAAGAATCACATGCCAGAGAAAGTTTTCCAAGGATCTTCTGGTCCAGTTCCTGGCCCTCACACAGTGAGAATTTTCTAGGGTTTGGGAGATATGACCAAGGCCCAGAGAGAAGAAATGTGATAAATTTATTGTTTAATAATTCACCATGCCCAAGTTTGCTTGGCTGGTTAAAACCAGGTCTGATGCAAGCTTCACAACCTCCCGTCTGTCACCTTGAGAAGAGCCAACTCAGCTCCAGTTCCAAGCACAACCTCAAGCCAACAAGCCTTTTGTTTTTTGGTGTTTTTTTTCTTAGGAAACAAACCACTTTTATTGACCATAATTATGCTACAGAAAAAAAATCTAGTAATAATAGATGTGTAGACAAGGAATAAACAAATAGTAACCAGGAGCACCACAGAGATCATTTAAATTTAAAAACATTTTCCATGGTTAGGGTGAGAACCATTTCAAAGCCTGTATGTCTGGAAGAGGAAGTTCAGAGGAAGTTTTGTTCCTAGCCAAAACCCGCTTTACTTGCTCTTGACAAAAGGCTAAGATCTACTAGAAAAGGAATGTAGCCCTCGTGCTCCAGAGCTCAACTGAGCTCCACCAATGTGTCCACAAGCGTGTTGACTACCGATCTGTCCACAACGAAGGTTTCAGGTGGTTGTTCCAGGTGGGTTGTACAGTAAAGGAGGGGAGGGGTGGATAAAATGGGTGCCATGATGCAGCTGCTGGCTCTGGCCACACCACCTGACTCTTTCCCAGGTAATACAATCATGGCCAGTTCTGAATGGAGAACCTCCAATCCACCAATTCTGCACCATTTCTGGCCTGGGTAGAAAGTCAGAGAGCTGGGTGGCTTTCCACGGACGGCCCTCACACTCCTGAGTGTGGAAGTCTGGCCGCAGCTCCAAAACACACTATGTTCAACCTATTGGAAAGAAGCTTTTGAGAGAAGTCATGTCTTCCCATAAGCGAAGGTAGTCCTGTGAGCAAAGTCAGTAACATCCCCATGACACTCCGGCAAAGCATTCAGTGCAGCAGTTATGAGGGTAAGTCCTGAAGTAAGGAACTGGGGTCAGCCACATGTGACTTGGGGCAAGGGATTTGACTTTCTTCTGCCTCAGTTTCCATTTCTGAAAACAGGAGATAACACCAGCATCAGCTGCATGAAGTCAGACCTGGATGTGAGCCTCAGACAACCACACACACCAAGCAACAATTGACCCATCAAGAGCAATAACTAAGTCCCTATACCAGGGCCTCTCCGTAACAAGGCCTTCAGCAAATGCAGGCTTCTTGTGGTCAGCTTCCCAAGGCAGGCACCTCATTCATCAGATGCCATGACGAATGCCCGTTTTCTGGTACAAGTGGATGTCCAGTGAATGCTGGCTGAACAGATGGTGTTTTAGGCCGTTTTCATGCTGCTGATAAAGACATACCTGAGACTGGGCAATTTACAAAAGAGAGAGGTTTAATGGACTCACAGTTCCATGTGTCTGAGGAGGCCTCACAATCATGGCAAGAGGTGAAAAGTACATCTCACATGGTGCACAGGCATGTGCAGGGGAACTCCCCCTTATAAAACCATCAGATCTCATGAGACTTATTCACTATCACAAGAACAGCCTGGGAAAGACCTGCCCCCATGATTCAATTACCTCCCACCAGGTCCCTCCACAACATGTGGGAATTCAAGATGAGATTTGAGTGGGGACACAGCCATGTCTCACCTGCCCTCCTGGGACTCTGCCAGGCACAGCAGGTGCAAAGATGGAGTTTATCCCAGCAGAGATGGTAAACCCATGACTCCTGGGCAGCCGCAAAGCCATCCTCAGCCACAAAGACACTTCCAATGAACCAGGATACTCGTGCCAGCGAAAAGGGAATGGAGACCCCCATCCCTCACACATGAGATCCATCAGCCTGAGCCCGCACAGGTAAGACACTTTCTATCTTTGACGAAGTGACGCATTGTCTCTCTCTCTCTGCAGGAAGGAGGGAAGACAGGGTGTTGCCTGGAGGACAGCAGACACTCCATCCTCATTTGCCAAATAAGTGCTCCTTAAGGATATAAAAGCCTTGGCTGAGGGGGAGGAGGGAACTACCAGAATCTCAGGGCAAACCAGAGCCCCGGGTTTCGGTGCCCTTAGTTCAGGGTAGTATTGGTCCTTCTGACTGTGGTCCTTCTACAAAGGGAACTGAGAGAAACCCAGTGAGTTCTGCCAGAGTTCCAGGGCCTCAGGGAGACTGGCTGCGTGGGGACAGGCCTGGGCCACACCAGAAAGAAGTGTCAACGGGGGGTTAGGAGAGGGGGCCTGCATTGTGTTTCCCGAGACACCTCTCTACCATGAAACTTTCAGCAAATGTCTTAATATACTAGGATGGGTAAGAGAAGAAAGGAAGAGGGAGAAGTGGCTAAATTCCAGTGAGGTAGGAGAAACAGATTCTACTGCGCCATGGCCCTGCAGGGTGACCCCCGTTAACATGGTATTGTATATTTTCAAATAGCCACAAGAGAGGACTTCTGAGTGTTTCCAACACAAACAAGAAATAAATGTTTGGGTGACGGATATACTCATTACCCTAGTTGATTATTACCCATTATATACGTGCACTTAAAGATCACACTGTGCCCCTAAATACGTGCAATTATTATGTGTCAATTAAAAATAATAATAATAAAGTCTACATACACAAGGGCCTCCTGTGAGGGGCACTTTGGGAAAGTGAAGGACTCTCCAGGGCCCGAAGCAATGGGCTGCAAGCACAGTCAGTGACCAAGGCCAACCTCAGAGCCCAGCATGATGGGCCGGAGTGGAGGCCCCACACTCTGCCAAAACCACAGGGACACGAGCCCCCAGGCCCCGGCCCAGAGGGTGGGGGCCTCCCAGCTCTCTGAGGGATGCAGGCCTCAGCCGTCTTTAATCAAAGAGTGGAGCCCAGAGTCTGCAGGTGTGAGAACTGGGAGTGCATGGATCCCTGCGGAGGATGGGCCTTCCCACTAGCAGACAAGAGCTGGGAGGGCAGGAATCATGGTTGCTATTCACAGCTGGATTCCCAGTACCTACTAAGCACCTGGCCCATAAGAGGTGCTCCATCAAAATCTGTTGACTAAATAAGTCACTGAGCGTCTTTCTTTCCCACTAGACCATGAACCCCTTGAGGCTAGGGTCCGTTTTCCAATTCTGTATCTTCCAGGAGGAGCACATGCCCAGCTCATGACAACTGACTTAATAAATGATTACTGAATGATTGAATGAGGGTAGCCCCGTGGAGATCAGAAAGACACGTGCAGGTGTCAGGCGCCATCATGGGAGCATGCTGGTTTCCTAGGCTGCCCTCTAGCTCCCTTCTTCCCAGGGCACTGGCTTGGTCCAGCCGCTCAGCTGTGGCCAGGTCCCCTTGCCCTGCCATCCACCATTCTCAGCCTGGACAGCCACCACTCCCAGTAGAAAGCTCAATTCCATTGCTGTCACTTTTATTTCACTCTCTCCTCCCCCGCACTGCCCCTGTACATTGTGTCCTCCATACTTGTGATTTTCTGCACACATCATAATGCAGCAATTTTCCGTGGCTCTACAGAAGCCATTTCTTCAACCCCGTGCTCATCATCCCTTCTGGAAAGAATCACACCAGAGAAACTGTCTCCCCTTATCCAGACTCTTTCTCTGTGTAGAGACGCTGAAAGGGGTGCTGCAGGGGGCAGGACTAGGGCACCCTGGTGTTCCCCATCACCTCCATCAGCCCCTCCCTCAGCACAGCCACTCCAGAAAACAGGTGGAGCTGAAGAAAACCATGCTTGTCTCCTAGGCAGATCTCCATCAAGAGAGTCCACTCCTCTTCCAATCGGATTGCTCCCTCTGGGGTCCCTCCCCGGGACCCTGGAGCTCCCCATGTGGCAGCCCTGTCTTACTGCCTGGTCCTTCCCAGGATGGGACAGCATTTGATCCTGTATTACACTCAGTGTTTCAATGACTTACTGTTGACCTGAACACAGGTATTCACCATCTCACATCCATTCACCATCCAGCGCTGGGGCTGGGACATGTTGTTGTGTTTCCTTAAAAATAAAGCAACCACAAATTAGCTCACTGAAAAAGTCATCAGGAAGTATCTACACAATGACGCTTCAATTTAATTGAAGAACCAAGATTCACTTAGTGCCTACCAGTTCAATTTTTGAAGGAACACAGATTACTCCGGTAAGAGTATTTTTAAAAAACAAAATATCTGATAGCTCTGTTAGATCATATTCCTAGAATGACCTGAAAATTGTCGGCTATTTCAATTCTTCCTCCAATCGTGACTTTTTCCTTCATTGTGCTCATGACAAGCAAAGGTTCAAAAAGGACTGAAGTGAGACACAGGTGAAGAGCCCGGCCTGGCTGTGCGAATGACAGCAACATTACTGTATCGCCGACAATATCATGAATAGTGACAGAACTTTTTCCTTTCACAATGGTGCATGTGAAACTTAATTGAGTTCGATACAAAATGAAAGTGTCTTCAGATTAATGGGACCTTGATCTCTGTGAAGAGTTAAAATGCCCCAGGCAGCAGGATTTATGCTGACCAAGAGCAGCCCAGGACCCCTGGCAAAACAGATTCCAAACTGGTATCTAGGAGGTGGGGGTGGTAGTAGTAGGAATAACATACTAAATCAGGAGTTAGCAAATGACAGTGTGCAGGCCGAATCTGGTCCTCTGTCTTTGTAAATAAAGTTTTATTGGCACACAGCCACGCCCAGTCATTTACATATTATTTATGGCTGCTTTCACACCACAATGGCATAGTTGAGTAGTTGCAACAGAGACCATATGGCCGCAAAGCTGAAGATATTTACCATCTGGTCCTTTTCAGAAAAAGTTTGCCGACCCTGGTGCTAAATGAATAAACTGAGAATTATATTTGTAGCACACTGCCAATGCACAGGATGTGCACTGAGTCCTTTCCATTCCTCAGTTCGACTCATCTTTTCAATAACCCCTATGGTAGGAGCTACTATTTCCACATCTCACACGTGAGGAAACTGAGGTTCTGAGGAAGAACGTGACTGGCCTAGGTTCCAGTGGTAAATGGGCAGGAGAGCTGGGATGGGGCCCAGGCTAAGTGCAAATTCAGCCCTGTGCACACTTTTGGTGTAAGTCTATTGTGGACACAGATCCTCCCTCCTGGAACAGCCTCCATCATCACAGCTGCATTTGCAGAGTGGAAACTCCTCTCCTATTTTCAGTCCTCCTCCACCAAGCCGCCCTTCAGAATTCAACGTGATTCCTCGGCACTACAGTCAAATCACCGCATGCTACCCTCGCAGGGTTTCCGTGAGAACAAAGCAAGGCTGAAAGTATCCTTCCTGATGCCCTGAACATCTAGGAGCTTCTGCTGATGTATGCATCATTCACTTAACACACATTTGCTGAGTGCCTTGGTCCCTGCCCTGAACGAGCTCACAGTGAAGTGGGGAAGGCGTTTGTCACGTGTCTAATAGAAGCGTGTGCAGGGAGGGGAGCCAGGAGGAGAGACAGGGGTCTAAAAGACTTCACAAGGTGGTCAAGATGGCAGGGCATGAGCTGGCCTTGGGCTGGCCCTTCTCTCTGAAGGACAGGCATTTCTAGATGTGCAGTCTTCACTCCATTGCATATGCTGTCAGAGGTTCAGTGATCTTAATTAGTAAGGGAGATAACAGGAAGGGAGGGGACGTACCGGGGTAGATAATCTTCTAGTCTCAGCACTCTCGGATTTTTCAAGTCTATGCGTGGCTCATAGGATGTTTCTGCCTAAAGAAATATGTTGAGTTCAAATAAGGTATTTCCTGCCTTTGCCTACTGAAAGAAAATGCAGAACTTTTTTAAAAAATTAAACAATTGATTTCCACTCTTATTGCAAACTCTTCTTAAGAAAATAATAGTCTGGAACAGATCTGTCATCTCCAAAAAAGAGAAATAAATAAAATTTCAGTATAGAGTTATGTTGTTGAAACACCTAATGTAATTTAGCTTATATGCTATTCCCTTCCTCTCTCCTTCTGTCCGTCCCTCCCTCCTCCCTTTTTCCCTTTTTTCCTTCTTTCCTTCTATGAAGAAGTTAGCAGTCAGGAAGTCTACATGCTCTGCATAGGAACAGAGGCAGTCTATCGGCCTGAGAGCAGCGTGGGCCCCAGGTAAAAGAGGAACAAGGAATAATGAAAGGGCACGTATGGTAGACACAGACATTGAACATGGGACTTCATGTCAGCACGGACACCTTCCTAGTTATACCAGGCTCAGACTGTTTCTCAGATCTGCTCTCTCCCCTAGTACAGAGGCCAGGGCTGAATATGAAAGGGGAGTCAGAGACAGAATGAATGCTGTTTCTGTGAATAACCTACCAAGTGTCCGAGCTGTGCCTCACTGGTCCTTATGCTGACCATGGAGAAGATGACCAATGCAGCAGACACACAGGCCCGGGAATCATGCCCGTTCTCAAAAGCCCCTCCAGAACCCCTGGGCTGTGACCTTGCAAAAAGGCCAGCAAGGCTGACAGAGGAGCGACACTCCAGCCCCACTGAGGTGGGGCCACACGGACTGTGGCCTGGCCCTGCCCTGGCTGCCTGAGGTCCCTGTCGGGAGGTGATAGGGAAAGCCCTCCTTCAGAGAGCTCTGCCGGCCCCCTGAGCCTCTCCTCTGCTCTCTTCCTGGCCTGGTGTCTGCGATTGGGTCTGGAGAGGGTCTGGGAAAGACCGCCTCTGAGTGTAGCCTGCTGGGGAGGTCCTGCCTCCAGTCCTATCATGGGCCAGTGTGTCCACACTGAAGCCTGCCCAGGGGACGCTTGTCCTGGTGGAGCCTGGCTCTGACTATTTTTCTCTTCTGTAACCACAAACAAGTCTCTCTGTTGCAGGCATTGCGCTCCTCAGGCTGGCGGTGGCTGCTGAGGCCCAGGTGCTCTGGGCAGAGCTGGGGGACAAGCCTTGGCCCAGCACAGGTGTGGACCAGGTGACCACTGCAGCTGAAGAAGGGGAGTTGGGAACAACAGGCTTCAAATGCACTTCTTGGTAAGTGGGTGCATCTCAGGGCCGGACGACCCCATGTCAACACTGGGTAGCACTGTACTTAGGCGTGGTGTGCTTGTCAGCCAGCTTCCATCCAGGTGGGTGGCCAGATGTGGCGACGGACACTGAAACCCCCAGGCTGACACATTGTCCCTAAGGACAGGCACTGAACCAGGAGGTAGTAGACGGCGTGAGCCGGGGCTCGGCCTGGTGAGGTGCTGGGTGGACAGGTGATGTCGGGCTGCCAGCACTGGGAACAACTGGCCTGCACCTGCTCCTCTAAATTCTGTCAAGCCCCTCAGGTGGCTTGGGCAGTGCCATCCAGACCACCTCAGACACAATTCCAATCCTATGCAGAGCTAACAGCCGCCGCGTGAAGTCACCGTCACCACCGCTGACGGCATAACCTGCACCAGAATGCAACCCACAGTGCCTCATGTTGTTCAGACTTGCCCGGGAAATGTAACTGCCCGCAAACATCCGAATGAGGAAGGAGCCCCTCCTACCACGGCCCAAGAGGGTTTCAGAGTGAGTGGGGCGTCGGGTCCCTCATGGGGACCTTGTGTCCTCAGTTCTCACCTCTTGCCACCCTTGTGCCTGTGTGTTCCCAGACTCCTGGAACGTGTGAAAACGCTGAACGGCAACTCCACCAAATTCTCTCCAGCCCGTTATGAATGTGGGATCTCAAGTGCTCGCCACTGATTAGGCAACATTATTTCTATTATCCTACTGGGCTTCACATGAGGAGTGGAGGCTCTCGCCTTGATAGGAAACTAGCAGACACCAGGAGAATCTGCTGATTGCTAATGAGAAGCTGAGGTTTTGTTGATACCGTCTGGGACCCTCTTGCTGTGGGCTGAGATGAGGATGAGGAGCTCTACATAACACACCATATTAAGCAGGCAGTGACTCTGTTATGGCCTCAGTATAACTTTTCATGTCTGCTGTACGCCAAGAGCTTAGCCCGAAACACCTTTTTCCAGAATATGAAACATAATATCTCCGTGCTCATTGCATTATTTAAAAAGGGGCAATGTGGTTCATAACTTTACATTTATTGCATACTTTTAAGCCACTTGACCCATATAAATATTGCTATAGAGTTGCCCTCAGTTATTAAATTCTTATTGCTTATAAAAGGGGCAACAGGAAGTATATCACCTACAGTCTAAGGAGTGGGGAGGGCTGTGGAGGCCTGGGGAGGCCAGGCAGGGGTGTGTCCGGGGTGTGTGGAGAGCAAATGGGCTTCAACTCTGCTCTCTGCTTTCAAGCATGAGTTTTTTATTATTATTATATTTTATTTTTCTTCCTAGTTGTAGGCAGCAGCCTGTTTTACTTTAGCTCAAAGAAAATTATGTGTTGACATGGCAAGGGACATTTTGCCTTTCTACTAATTAAAATGGAACCCCACTCTTAAAAGAAATCGGTTGAAAGAATTTTTTTTTTTTATTTCAGTAGCACAGCTGAGACCAGATAAAAACAGGGCATCAACATTTATCAGGGTTCAAAGTCGAGTCTCCTCACTGTGAAAGGGAAGCAAACTGTGCCTTCATTGTCAGTCTTGTATTCTTATTAGCACTGCCTCCCTTGTTCTCCTGATCTGCCCAGGACACTCGGGGGCTCGGGCCACGCCAGGCACACCTGCCCCAGTCCGGAGGCGTGCACCGTTCACAGGTGCCTACGGAGCTTCTCTCCTGCTGTGCACTTTTGGGAAATGAGAGAATGACCATAAGCACTTTAAGACAACTCAAAGCAGCTCTACAGCAGTTTCCAAAAAGCTAGTTCCCTTGAACGCCAGTGTGTGGCCCGTTTGGGCTAGCCCCCCATCTGGAGGACACGGCGTAGCGAGAGCACATTTGATCATCTCCAGCACACAGAGTAGAGGTAGAGAGACATAGGGTCCAAAGCTGTTGTTGAAACAGGAATATATTTTTTTATCCGTGATAAGAATCCCTTCTGCTCCGATCTACAGTAGAACCTGCAGGGGGCAGAGGGAGGAGGATCCTTTGCACCCTAATGTTAGCCCTTCCCATACACAGGAGAGCCCTGGCAATGCATTCACATGGACGATTTTACTTACCTTGCTTAGGGCAGAGTCTTTAAACCTAGAGGTTACTGCTGTCAACATAGGACCTTTTTCCTCCCGTCACTGTTTTCTGAGATGAAGGGGAAGATTTCCCTTAGCCTACAGCATTTAGCGTGCAAACCCCTCCACCTCAACATTGTGAAACCACAGAAATCATGAAGCCAGCCCACGACCTTCCAGTTCAGTGACAGGACAGGAATCCCTTGAGCAGTGGACGCCTCCTCTGATATTTGGAAAAGTGTCATGTTTTCTTTACACAGAAAACTGTCAGGTTGTTGTTGGCATAAAATACAACACTTCCTAGGTTGTGATTTCCTTGTTTGCTACAAAATGTCACCTGGGCACATGACATGTTTTTATTTTGCTCACAGCAACTCTCTACTTAAGATATTCAAATGTTGCCTAGAGAAAGGCTGGCTCTACACTGGGGTCGGCCCTCTTCGCAATTACAGACTTCCTGGACTAGGAGCACTGTTTGCCGGCCAAGAGGGCTGGTGTGATGGTGTGGCTCACTTGTTTTGACTGGATAAAAAACACTCTGCAAATACATGTTTACCCTACTGATGTGCTCTTTAGAAAACCCCTAGAACAAAGACACGCAATTACTGGCCACAGCTGGCCGTGCTGTTTTAAAAGAAAAAAACGATGTAATGTGAATACCATTAAAAAGGCCACCACCAGCCACACCTAGCATTGGCTGTGGTTCTTGAAAGCCAACAGACTGCTCAAGTTCGCTGGTTACCTGTGCGTACCACCTGAACACATCCGTGTATCCAGCTGCTGCACCGCGGTCAGCCTGAAGCTCCCCATCCTGGATAACACTTATTTGTAAATTCCTCTCTCTCTCTTTTTTTTTTTTTTTTTTTTTTCCGTTTCTGGGTACTCTTCTCGCAAGCACACTGCAGGATTTATACTTAATAAATGGTGAGTGATTTAAGTGACATCAGAAGAAAGCTCGAAGAAATATAGTATCCATGTTATTTTTTTCTTTTTGCCCCTTTGAAGATCTAAAATAGGAAAAATCTGTCCACCTTTAAGTCTTATGTCCTGACAGAAGTGCAGACATCTAAATAATGTCTTTTTTTTTTTCTGTTGTAAATTTGGTGCATAAAATAAAAGCAAAATATAAGCAGTCTCAAGAAGGGATCTGCAAAACTCCGTTGAATGCCTAAACGTGGTGCTGGTCAGTAGACTCCCCTGCGAGGAGATCTGTCCAGCCCTGCTGTGGTTCTCAACTGTTTGGTTAAAGGAGCAGGTAGGAATCCTATCCTCGGGATGACAAATGCAAGAAAAATCAGGCCCCAGTGACCCTCTGGTTGCTCTGGTACTTTTGCACTAGGGGTTGGAGTCAAGTGAAAAATAGAAATAAAACAATTGCACAACCATCAGGGAGTGTTTTCAGGTCACGGTGAACAATACAATCTCATCTTGAGCTGCCAGTGCCAGTCACTGAGCTCCTAGCGCGCAGATGGACGGAGAGAGGCCAAAACCGAACAACAAACGACGCTGGCTCAGAAAGGTGCTCTGCTTCCTTTTTAACAGTTTGGACGATTTGAAAAATATGTCATGCAAACCAAAGAGCAGATTCCTTAACTGCCATCTAGTACACCCCTGTCTGCTGGGAATGCAGCTGGAAGACTGTGGCTCTGTGGTTAGGGCAGAATTTGAGACATTCTCTCCTTTTCTTGAATTCTTTGTGCCAAATGCACCCGGAGAGTGAAAAAATACAGAACCTGTTATCACGGCTTTCCTAGGAATCGGAAATTAATTTCTTGCATTTCTTGCATACAGTTGCAACTCTGGACACCAGCCCTTCAAGACCCTGACTCTGGATTCTGATAACTAGACACTTCTGGCGTATTTCCATCAGACAGACATTAGGGAGCACACAGAAATACGGCCTGTTTATCAGTACTCGCGTGAAGTTTTTTGTTTGTTGGTTGTTCTTTCTGTTTTGTGTTGCCTTTTATCCTTTGATGCCCAAATAAAACTGCTTCACCTGCAACCACACAGCCAGTCAGGCCAGATGCTGGCTGCATCCTTATAAGGCAACCCTCCAGAAATGGTACAGAGAATTGTACCTCTGACCTGCAGAGTGGCTGCGGCGACACTGCATATTTCAATGTCATTACAACAGTGATAAGACAGCAGAGAGCACTGCTCAGCCCCGGGCCCAGTCAGAGGTAATTTCGGGCATTTGCTGATGGCCTACACAGTACTTTAAGGGGCGCTTTTTAGTGTGATTGCCAGGAAGGTGCCGAGGATTACAAAATCCATTGCAGACACCTGACATAGCACAGGGCATTCGCCACTGCACACAGGTACCATTTCCAGAGTGGATTCCATATTTAATCTATTTTTTAAAGTCAGAGGTGATTTGAATAGGAAAACTCAAAAGGAACTGTATGAATACAACCCTCTCAAAAAATGGAGAAATTTTTCTGGGGGAAACAAAATCCTCCCCTTTCCATCTCACTTGGAATTGAACTTTGGACAGCCTTTGGCAGTCTTGCATAAAAAGATTCATGTTCTGTCCTGGTGGACATTATCAATGGTCAATAATGCTCATAGCAAAAAATACACCTGGCTCCGATTCTTGCCCAGAAGATATTCTTCAGAAGGACAACAATGCACATTACCCAAAGTAGGTGTTTTCACTTAAAACTATGAGCAACCTTCCCCTATTGCATTACAGCAATCTGACAATTTCTAACGCAGAGCAAGGACAGATGCTTCCCAGCTATGTTGATATTACACTTAGCTGGCTGTTCTGCCCGTGTAACTCACTCCATACTTAAGAGAAAGATTGCAGGGAAAAATTAACATTTTTTTTTCCTTGAACATTTAAGGCAAGCCCTTCTAATGGTAGAACTTTATTTTCTTCCTCATAGTAATATATAGTACTGAAATTCCAAAGGTTTCTGGTGCATTTCAACTGTCACCTCGAGTCAAAACCATACAGTTCAGCTATAAAAGAATATAATAAATTTAACCTGACCTAACTGGGGATTTTTAAGCAGCCAATTTTTTTTTTAATTGTGTATCTATGAGCTCCCTATTCCCACATATAAATGTGTGTGTGTGCTTTTTTTTTTTTTTTTTTTTTTTTTTTCTGTTTCTTGCCTGGTTCTTTCTTGAGTTCAAACTTGTGTACATACATGAAATTATCTCTGGCTAAGTACTTTCAAAGATGTTAACGTGAATGCCACTATGGACGAAAATGCAATTCTAGGGGAAACTTTATTTTAACCTAACCTCCTATCTCCTGAATTTTCGCTGCCATCCTGTCTTGGGTGACTACGTAGGAGCCGGCCACGGGGAATCTTCCTCTTCAAGAAATGTCTATGGAATGCTCCTGGGCACTCTGGCCCCAGCCCAGCCCTCTCGCTATTTAGAGCTTAAGGGGCTGATATTTTATACCCCCGAAGCAAACTTCCGCACTCCAATTCAGATGTAATCAATGTTTTTGTTTTGCAGCCTTTGTAGATTGAGTCTTTGTTAGGCGAGCACGTCTTGTTTCCCCAACACCCGAGGAAATCCCCGGCATCAGAGTGCCCCCAAAAGGCAGCCCGGGAAATAAGCAGGGGCGCGCTGACCTTTAGCGAGACAGCTAAGGTTATGCACATAACATTTGCTTGTTTACTTTGCAAAATAAGCAACGAGTTGGAAACTCCGAGTTTTGCCTGCGCCTCCGCGCACTTAAAAAACAACAACAGGAACCCGAGGCTGCCGGTCTTCCCAGCTCCCTCGCGCGGAGCCTGTTATCTGCTTTGCTCTGTATCTATCCTGATGCAACTTTAATAACGTTAGCCAAGACTGCTCAGAAAATCACAGCTGTAGCTGGAGGCAAAAGAAAAAAAAAAAAAAAAAGGAAAAAATCCGCTAAAACGAGGTCCTTCTCCCCAGCCTCACCTAGGAGCCGGGTCACGCCGGCCTGCACGGGGGCAGGGGCCACCCGATCGATGGCCGCAGCGGGCTGATGGCCACTGGTCGTTTTGATGGATATGACTGTAAAAAAAAGTCCAGATTGGTTCACAGTGGACCTCAAACCATGTCAGCTAAAACCAAAGACAAAAAAGTGACAGCTGTGGAGAGCGCACTGCAGGCAGTCAACGGCGCCTGTGATTTATTGTTCCATCTGCCTCGCCGCTGTGAGGACAAGTTCCCCCTGATTTGGTTAAAATGAAAAGGACCTCAGAGAGCGCAACGTGGGTTTTGAAAATGTGCAGAAACTATTTTTTTTTTAATTTCCTGATTTATGTCCCTTTCCCCTTTCAGAAAGTCTGTCCCGCTCGGGAGCTCAGCAGGAGTGAGGGTTTCCGCGCCTCCACCCCCAGGCCCGCCGGATTTGGGGGGTTCGGGGGTGCAGCGTCCGCATACCACCGGGGCGCACTGCGCGGCGCTGCGGGGCAGGCGGCTGGGGCCGCGGGGTGCAGCCTTGGGGCGCCCCGGCGCCGACTCCTGGCGGGCATTGTGAGCTGGGGGCCCAGGGAGCCGACCCCCAAAGTGAAGGCAGGGCGCGGGCTCCTCGGATGGGGGCCGGCTGGGGCACCGAGCGCCCCGGTCTGGGTCCTGGCTGTGCCCTCCCCAGCCCGCCCAGACCCGTCATTCCCTGGAAGTTCAGCCTCCTGCTTTCGGATTCTAATAAAAGTTTTATGCCGGTCAGCACATTTTCAGCCAATTTCCCATGAAGAGGCCTGTTGGTTGCGGTGGCGCGTGGAAAGTTCTGCGCTCTCCTGCCTTGGACGGGGCCTCTGGAGCCCTGACCAGGGGCAAGCACTTCCTGGCTGGAGGTTTTAGGCCTCGCAGCTCCAACCTGGTGTCAAAAGCTGGCCTGTCTTCTGTCTCAGGATGTTGGTTTTACCTCTCAAGTGTTTCCTGAATTTGCGAAAATTCTTTTTCTAGCCGCTTGTCCATAGTGGCTTAATGCTCAAAAAAAATATTTACTTTTTTTTTTTTTCTGGACAGACAAAAGGGGGGAGAATGGAGATGGGGGTACTGAGAAAGGCAGAGAGGCGGAGAAGGAGCAGGGCTTGGCGCTACTGTGGAGCTGGGGCCGTCCCTGGGGGCCAGTTCTACTTTTGAGCTTGTTCCTGTCAGGCAGGGGTCAACATCTTTTACCTCTTTTTTCCATTATTCAAAATAAGTATTGATGTTATGTTTTAGCTATTTAAAAGCCAGCTGCCTCGCTCATTTCAGATACTTTTCCTGGTATGATTGTATGTGGTAATAGCTGGTCTGTGTATCGTCTTTCACAAAATCTAGCCTTTCAGAGCCTCAGTCTTCAAATGATATCAATCAAAATTTATGCAATTCAAAATCCATATGTATAGAGTCCCAGTTCACCTCATTTAATGATAATAGTAAACCACATGTTGTGTACATGTCTAAAACACTTTTCTCGCTCTTGACTGTGGTAACCCTAGGGGCACCCTCCTCTGCACAGCTTGCCCAAGTGAACCGCATAATACATTGATTAATACCTGGCAACAGCGGAAATCTTGAATAATAAAATGGTGAACGATGTAAATGCAAACTAATAAAACATGGGGAGCGTCGATAATATTTGAAGATGTATGTTAATATAAACGACCCAGGAAGACCTGAGAGGTGGTGGAGGCCGGTTAATCTGGATGTACGGAATTGCCTCTTATTAACCGTCTTAACGTCCATCTTCACTCAAAATAGGCGTAATGAAGTGGGGAAAAGAAACGATTTGGCCAAGCCTGACTGGTCTTTTCAGGAGGAGTTAAGGGGAGGAGACCTCTGCCCCTCACCCCAGCCAGGTGAGGCAGGGTTGTTGCTTCTGCCCTTGTGCTTGAGCAGAGGGTTGGGGTGGGGAGAGGCGGAAGGAAGAAGAGGGCCACCATGAAATCAGTTCATCATTGTAATACCTTAATCTTAGGTGGGAAAAATTAAAGTGGGATTTTAGAGAGTTCATTTGCATTAGCTTTGAGACCTGGTCAACATAATGCTTGAGGTTTTTTCAAGAAATGGCTGATAAGTAGGTGATTCAATAAGACATGAATGAGTTCACTGGGCTTGGGGTTACCTTCTGATAGGCGTGTTAGACTCATGCGCAGACTTTATCACCACGCAGATGAGGGTGCTCTTGGAATGACGAAATCCTTCCTGTGATCTGTTTTTATCAAAAGCAAAATTGGTAGCCCTTCCTCGTTGCACAATAGCGTTTGCCTCTGACAGGATGCATTATTTACTTCGGGTTTAATGTACATTACAAATAAGATTTGCTTTCATAGAAAAGCATTAAACATTTGGCAAAGGGAGAGCTGAACATTTTCCTTAATTTGTTTTGGCAAATCTGAAAAATAGAGGTCGTTACACACATTTCTCCATTCCAGAAGCATAACTAGAAACAAAATATTTTAAGAACATCGAGATTATAATTAAAAATACCACAACAGTTTTAGGACCAAGAAGGCATGAGGCAGTGAGTGTCAGTCTCTGCTGCAGCTCCCATGGAGTGGCTTCTAGAAGGAGCAGAAAATTAGAGGTGCAGGCTCTGAAAGCATTTTTTTTTAAATTCTTAAAAACACAAAATAACACCAATTATTCAACATCAGACTAAATTAGTTTCTTTTTTTCCCCTAAAAACAAGCCTTTCTGAAACACCTATGTGTATGTTCACATTTCTGTCCTATGGTATTTCGCGTTTACATGAACATTCATATTGAAAAATTAAGCACGCTTTTGTTTTGATTAACTGCAATCGCTTCCTAAAACCACAAGGTGAAAACGCAGCTTGCGCCAGCCACATCTGTGTCTTCCTCTTCTGCCCTCCAAATGAGCCACGCCGAGGCAGGAAAGCTGTTGACAAATTAATACTTTAAGAAAATAAACTATGGTCGTGTTCAACATAGAGCAACTTTATCCTGATTAATTTGTGTTGGAGGCTCTCCAGCCCCCATTGACAAAGCCCCGCAGTTTGTACAAATGTAATTTCCTAATATTTACATGAGGAAAGCCTCAGCAGTTAAGCTTTGCCTCCAGTGTGAGTTTGTGGTTTGTAAAAAGACAATAAAAATACAGAGAGGTAATTGTAAGCACATTTGAAAAAGAAAGGAAAAAAGAAAGGATTTTTTTTTTCTATCCTGCTCTTTGCATACCCCTGTAAAAATGGGCTGTGTGTGCAGACTCAGGAAGGGAAGCCAGCGTTCAGCTGGCGAAGTTTTAAGTAATGTAACACCTAATACTTAATAATGTATCCCTGCAACTGAATACAGCTAACGAGCCGGCAGAACACCCACCATTGCTCTTAACATGCATCTTTTGCATCCTGGCATAATTCATCTTTGTCCATCTACATGGTCTTGTCATTTTATGCCTTTATTTATATCGAATGTGAGGCACTTGTATGACTGTCTGATTGAATAAATATGAAAAAAGAAAAATGCAGTTGGAATGTGTTGCTTTGTTCTGAGAATATTAAAAAAAATAACCTTTAGTTTTAATGAGATTTTCTCCATCAGTTTACACAATTTTCCAGATGCAAAATGAGCTTTTGGCTGTAAAATATTTTATCACATTGTCTTACACAATAAAGATTAGATGTTTTCTCTCTCTCAACTGCACTGCAATTATTTTTTAGTGTTTGCAAATCATAATATCATTTAAAAACCATATTTTATACCTCATCTAAAATACTTTTATAGCAGTATGATGAAAAAAATGACATCTATTTAACTACTCTTTTTAAGTGGCTGTTATGTGCTTTAGTATAATGTCCCAGGAAAAGGCATAGCTAAAAAGCTTAGCTTTCCTTGAAAACATATCTCCCAAGCAACATCTTAGCAAAAATCCCCAGAATTTAATTCCCCGGACTGGAAAGCCCAGAGTGCCGGAATGTAAAAATAGTAGCCCTGTCATTTCACATTCATTAAGTGTGAAACTCAGAAATTAATAATGTAAAAATATGCTTTTTAATTAGTCTTACATTCTGCCCAATGTACTTAAATGGGATCAGCGGCTCCCTAATGATTTTTTTCTTAATAAAGTATTAGCCAGTGATGCACTGAGGTTGACAGGTATGATAAACTGGAAAGTACTTTTGGAGGCGTATGAATGATACCAAAATAGTACTCGCCCATTTAAATGTAATTAACATCAGGGAGCAATATTGCAAGAGAAGCCTGTAAGATTTTTATTTCAGGGTTTTTTTTTTTTTTTTCATTTCTTATTTTATGAGTAGTTTGATGATTGCAGCAGTGATTTTATAATTTAATTACCTTTGCTGAAAGCTAAGCTTCGACTAATAGCAGGTCAACAGGATCATAAAGCAGCCTTCAAAAATATTAAAAAGAAAGTAAATCCCTTTCGGTGGGCTCTCCAAGTATTCTGTGTGTGTTTATATATAGAGAGATATAGATCTGCAGAGAGAGGGATACAGTAGTTCCCCTGTATCCAGGGTTTCACTTTGCACGATTTCAGTTACCTGAGGTCAACCGCAATCTAAAAATGCAAAGGGAAAATTCCAGAAATAAACAATTCGTAAGTTTAAATTGCGTCCCATCCTAAGTAGCATGATAAAGTCTCTTGCCATCCTGCTCCGTCCCTCTCTGGACATGAATCATTCTTTGGTCCAGCGTACTCACCTTATTTATGCTCCCTGCCCACTTGTCACTTAGTGGCTGTCTGGGTTATCTGATTGAAAAACAATGTAGCATGTATGGAGTTCGGTACTGTCCACAGTTTCAGGCACCCACTGGGGGTGTTGGAAGCAAATCCGTCAGATAAGAGGGAGGACTCCTGTATGTAGATCTAGGTAGATGAGGATGTGTATATGCATAGATGCAGGCTTCTTGAGCATGTGTTAGTTCAGGAAAGATTCCACCTGGGGTGATAAGGACCATCGGGAAGGAAGCCTGGTCGCTTCTCCTCTGGAAAGGATGGCAGGAAATCTTGAACATTCAAATTTGGGAAAAGGCAAAAGAAGTCCTGAAAAGTGCCTTTGATCAGGGCATAAATATGAAAAGTCATTGCTGAGTAAGACTCGAGTCAATTGTCATCTGATTACCCCCTAATGCACAGTCTCCTGAAGAGAGCAGCAACTTTGAATGACTCTACTATTCTAAATCACCAATAATAAATGGAAAATAGATTTCTTAACACATTAGCATGCTGTCAGCATTGTTTATTCAAGGACTTTCCCTTGGATCTCTGAGTAGCAGAGTCCAAATGATGGTCCCTTTCAACTCAGTCAACAAGAGTGACAGGACATATAATATGTGACAAAACCCTAGGGAGTCTTGAGTTTGTCCCTCACCAAAAGGGTGGGCTACATGGCCAGGTTTTGTAGCCCTTCTGGGAGAACTCCAGGAAGCCAGTGGAAGGCTGGAAGCTCATGAGACTGCTGTCTGATAGACATTCCTGAGTGGCTGTAGACTCGTCCCAGCAGGTAAAGGACCAGCCTGAAGACCACCACACTCATGCTGCTGATGCCTGGTCCGTCTGCTCATGGAGCTAATAGAGCCCCAGGAGTTCCTTTTTTAACTTGCCTCAAGAACAAAGAGGTAGCAGAGCCATGACTTATCATTTACTGGAAATGTTAACAGCCTTTGTTGAGATCTCATAATACCTGTGTGTTCATGTGGTGAAGCAGCAACTTGGAACCCAAGGTCCATCAGTTGTCCACTTCTGTGTGGAGTTTAGCTCAGTGATGGTAAGACCTGTCCCTACCTGCTAACAAGGTAACAAGCCTGATTTATTCTGAATGTGCAACTCTCCTCATTTATCTGTTCCTTCCCGTGCACTGATCTATTTACACCAGTTTGCAAAACTGACTGAAATCCCTTAAAGAGAAGATACACGAGCTATGTTAGGAAAATGTTTGATTGCTTCATCATGAGATGTGCTTTCTGTATTTTACACAACCTTTACCTATTATCAATCATTTCTTTATTAGAAAGAAAAAAGGGAAGATTGTATCCAGAATACAAATTTTCATACTTTCTTAAAATTCAGCTGAACAAAATCCCAACTAGAAGCTCCCTAAGAGAAGAGTGGGTGTTTTCCTTGCTCGGGGAGGCGTCCCCAGCTGCTAGAATCCTGCCCAGGGCACATGCGCAAAATGAATGTAAATGAGTGAAAGAATGTCAGATATGACGTGTCCTCTGCGTGCCAGAGCCTCAGTGTCAGCTCAGATCCACTCAAAATCTTGAGAGCTGCGTTTTCCTTAGTTCTCTTCTGACATAAAATGGAAATGCATTCTTCAGCTTTTCAATCTATTGCACAAAATACCTAAAAAGTCACTGCCACAATAAAGCTGCAAAAAAGCCAAGCACTGGAGGCATCATGGGAACGGAACCAGTCTTTATCACCTTTAACCACACGAGACACCTTCTGTTCCTCAACCCACGGGTGGAAACCCAGCCTTCGCCTCTGATGCTGCCAGGCTGAGGGTTTCATTATGTTTCTGGTGATTGGCAATACATTTACCTAAAAGCATAGCTAATAACCATAAATTTGCCTACTGCAGAACAGATTATTTTTCTGTTACTATGTTACAGAATTTATCCTTGCTGGCGATTCATTCTGCTTTTGTTGGAGAGACATACCACAATGTTAACTAACTTCTCAACCAGCAATAATTTTAATTATATTCATTTTTATGAAGAATTATGCCAAAATAAATGTATACACTTGTTTATATGTTCTTAAATAAAATCAATCACTAAAAGTGATTTTTTTTTTTTTTTTTTTTTTGAGACGGAGTCTCGCTCTGTCCCCCAGGCCGGAGTGCAGTGGCACAATCTCGGTTCACTGCAAGCTCCGTCTCCCGGGTTCATGCCATTCTACTGACTCGCGAGTAGCTGGGACTACAGGCGCCCGCCACCATGCCTGGCTAATGTTTTGTATTTTTAGTAGAGATGAGGTTTCATCATGTTAGCCAGGGATGTATCGATCTCCTGACCTCGTGATCCGCCCTCCTTGGACTTCCAAAGTGCTGGGATTACAGGTGTGAGCCACCGCACCCAGCCTAAAAGTGATTTTAATAATCTGGGACTTTAATAAAATCTCACTGAACTTAAACGTTTTTTGAGATTACTAGGGGTGCTACGTGATTAAAATAGACTTCTTATATGAAATTGCTTTCTACACAAAAACAAAACCAATTAAAACTAAGTGAAAACCACTTCTGAACAAGCCAGCATAACATTCAAGAGCCAGTCTTCAAGATATGATCATACCCAGCCTGATAGATTCTCTTCATTGAATATTGTTCATGATGTCATTTGCAAATGAGGAAGCTGAGGTCCAGAGAGTCCCGGGCGGGGACTTAGCTGAAGCTATGCCCCATCTAAAGGATGCTCAGGGAGGCAACACTTGACAAAGACCAGGGAGTTTTCAGAGGTCATGGGGTTTCACTCTGCTGCCCTGAACCCTCCCTGAGGACGATGGTATGGCCCAGGGGTTCGGGGGATACTGACACCTGGAGGATACTGACATCACACCTGTGGTGTTCCTACCTCTCTGGGTCCCGGGATACAGATACCTTTGAATGTTATGGCTTGGGAAACACATGTAATCACCCCCAACCTGTCAAGCGTATTTGGGGATCATCACATGTCACATGAGGACTGTATGGGCTGTCATTCAGACAATGAAAGTTATAAACTATGTCAAGGTCAACCCAGGTTGTTTCTATTGACTTAATTGCACATTGGATTAAGACATGCTTACAAATAAATAATAGCTATTACCAAAAAGTTTTACATAAAAATAATATAAGATTATATCTCAGTTCCAACGAGTCCCCTTAGTTTCTTTGCCGCCCTCATTTTCTTCCTTCTTTTCTTTACCCGTTCCTTTCTCTTTTTACTGTCTTCCTTCCTTTTTTCTTCCTTCCCTCCTTTCTTCTTGTCCTTTCTTTCTAAGTCCCAAACCCAGAGGTAAAATCAAGTTGTCTTTCTTTCTGTCTTACTTCATTCTTCCTCTTGGAAAATATGACTTAGGCCATTCTCTTCAGGGGAGTTTAATTTATTTCCTGAATGAAGGAGACTTACAGGTGGAGTGTCACCTATGGAGAGGCAACCAGGGTCTCTCATACCCCAAGGAAGATCCTGGCAGCCGCCTACTGTTTTCTGGAAACTTTAGGGTCAAACTGTCGTCAATCCAGGTCCCTGCAGGGCTGAACAGTTCATGAGTCACAGAGGGCTGTTGATGTGCCCATCTCTTCCCATGATAGACCTAGTGGGTTATGGGGTGCCCTGATCCTAGACCCACCAAGACAGCAGCTCCAGGCAGATAGGAGGTGCCCACTGCTAGCCTGGCCTCCCCTCCAAGGCCACTCCACTTATCAAGGGCTGACAGTCCCAGAGCACCCCTCCTCTGTTTGTGGATCCACAAAGGGTTCCAGTTTGCTTAAGTGTGAAATGAAATCAGAGACATTAATGGAGACTTACAGACAAATCACTGAACACTAAAGGAAGCAGCAGTAGCACACACCAGGAAAGTCAAAAGACTTGGTTCTAAGGGACACGCGAGTCCCAACCCTGGGACGGGGGAGCAGAGGACATCATACTGGGGATGTGCTTCCTTCCCGGAAGGACGGGCAACAGCTCCCACAACAGGCTTTCTTAATGGCCAATCCATGCACTGGCATTTGTGCAGGAGCCGGAGGGACTGCTTGTTTACCGATTGGATGAAAGAACATGCTGCAGGGTTAGGAACACAGGACCAAGAGAGACCTGGGAAATCCGAGGGACATGAGTGACATACAAACTGTGGCAAATGGGCCAGGTGCAGGAATTCCAAGGGTCCAATTACTCTGAAGTTTTCTGCAGTCCCAAGAAAACTGGAGAGGTACAGGACAAAGACATGGCCTGGCAATGGAGGATCCTTGTCCAGAGCCTCTCTTGGCTCCAGCCAAAGGGAGTGCCCGCAGTCCTACTGCCGGCCCTGGAACCTGCTTCGTCCGCTTCCAGTGTACCCTCAATAAGGGAAGGAGAAGCTCTCCCTGGCACCATATTTAGGAACAGATCTGAATTTCCAGTGGAAACACAACATGGATATGCATGATGACATTCAATTGAGGAAAGAACAAACATGTCCATTATTAGATTTTGTAAACGTCCACACAGTGAAGTGATGGGTGGAAGGTGTGTAATAGGTTCATTTAGGGATTTAGGAAGCCTTAATGTTTATCATGGAATAATATACAGATCGTGCGTGTGTGTGTGTGTGTGTGTGTGTGTGTGTAGACTACGTTTACTGTCTTTAGTAATCAGCTGAAACTGCTATGAAAAAAATTTTCTCCCATAGCTGTATTTCAGCAGTGAACATTCTTAGTCCTGAATCTAACCTCCTCCACATTGTGTCCAAAGTGTATTCCTCCATCTAGCATGAAGAGTATAGTTTCAAGAACCCCTCTTTAAACATGAGACTCAGGGCAGACAGAGTTTGAGCTAAGGTCTTCTCTGAGCTGGCATTAGGACTGTGATAATGGTGTACAGTGAAGAGAAAAATAACATGTCCTTCATTAGGCAGACCAAATATTTATGTATATATTGTAGGATGGATCCACTGTGTTTCAGCTCAGAAATTGCTGTTGTGCTGCCAGTTGATTTTAAAAAGCAGTATCACAGCTCTGTAGTAGGAATAAAACATTATCAAGGTCTATCATGTACAGGGAACATTGTCTGCTTGGTGGAGCTCAACTCTATCCTGAGAGCAAGATGAGATATGCTGGGACACGAGGGCCAGAAGGAGGCTGTCCAAGGGATGTCAATCAAAACTGAAGTCCATTTAAATATTGCCAGAGAAAGAGACACTTGGCAATTCAGGATGAATAATCCTGACTCACTTGTTGGCCAAATTGGGGTGCCATATTCTTTGATCAGAGGCGTGACGGCCCTGGCAATTCATCACACTCTTGGAAAAACTCCTGAATGACAACAGCAGGTGGTGGCGAAGGCTGCCAAAGGATGGGGATTGGGAAGCTTCGTGGGGTTCACCTCTGGAGAACTCCCCACTCTGGGGAGGGGTCCAAAGACTGAACCTAAAGCCTGATTCCTTCTTGTGGGGGCCACTAAGTGAAGCTTGCCAAAGTCTGTCTTTGTATGGAGGAGGCAAGAATTGATTTCTACCTAAATGACCTCTAAGTTTAACCTGGAATAAGGACATCTTTGTAGGCTCAGAATTCAATCTGCTGTTGTAGCCTCAGAGTTAAAGAATTGTCTGCTACAGAAGCAATAGCCTGAAACTGAGAAGGGTTCAAATTCTTGTTGAGTGATAGCACGTATTTGGCAGACTTGGGTGACCTCTAAGTTCATTCTCTTAAAAAGCCATTCTCCTATCATATTTGATTTTCTAAAACTAGTAATGTAAATTTGATAGTTTATACTAGATAGTCTAAATTTGATAGTTTAGTCATCAGAAAGTGTGATGACTCACTTATCTAGTTGCCTCTTCACAGTTAAAATCCAAAGTGCTACTAGGAGTAAGAAAAAAGAAAAAAACATTTCAGACCTTTCATAATCCTTAACTAGACACTTCCACTAATGAACAGCAGATGGGGCTACAAAAATCACCAGATTAAAAACATGGGGTGGAAAAGAACCTTTTAACCTAAAAACCAATTCATTCAGAACCATTTCAAAACATAAACAGGGTTCTTGTTTGTGGTTTAAGATGTCGGTGTGCCTGTTTCTCGCCAGAGCTTTTGCACCATATTCCTGATGTACTCATGAGTTCAAACCGACTTAATTTTTTAACACGGCAGATTTGTAAATAGTTTTCATCCTGTGTTCCTCTAATAATGCTACAATACAATTTGCTAAAAGACAAAATAATTATCTATAGTTAATTTAATCACAGCGATCCCACCCACCAACATCTCAGAATCAGGATAAAACGTGCTATGTATAGCCCTGTCACTATGGTCATGCACGTCTCATGCACACACACAGGTATTCATGCACGCAAATTCTTTAGGTAATTATTTTTCATTAGATTTAATAGCCTGCACCAACCACAGTCGGGAGAAACTGTATCAAGCTGCAGGCAGCGCACAAACTTGTGTGAAAATGAGGCACAAATACAAGGGACAGAGCACATCGGTCAAGTGTGTGTCTTGTAGAAAAAGTGCACAAACCAAACCAGGAAATCAATTTCTCCCACTTGACTCTCAAGTGAAGAAAACAGTCCCTGGGATTTCCTTGTGAAAATAGGAGTGAGCCAGCCCAGAGTGGCCACTGCACTGGGCAAGCGCCTTCGGAGGCTCACCTGCTTCCAAGGCGTTCCCTCAGCCGCCAGCGGGGTCCATCTGGGGAGAGAGCTGAGCAAGTGGCAGATGGACAGATGCCACTTCTGGACAAATCCAGTCCACAAGAGTGTCAGTGACTTGAAAGCCGCCAGATCTGGCTGTGTATTTGGGTCCACTGTTAAACCAGATGAAGAAGGAGGAAGCTCCTGCCTCTAGCAAAGAGGGCTGCCAAAGGAGAGCTGCGATTTTCTGCTTGTGATATAGACTGGAGCAATTAACAAGTATAAATTGTTTCAAAATAAGCTTAAATCTGCATTTTATGTGTGCAAGTTTCCAGCTGTAATGGGATTATGATGTCAGCAAAGGGAGAGAAGTCCGCAGCTGCGGAGGGCTATGGGGGTAGCATGCAGCTGTTAAAATAGAGAACTAATGGCGATTAATTCTTATTATGTGTTTGAAGATTTCACAAGGAGTTCAAGACGCAACCCTTCCCACAAGGCATGAAGGAGGCAAGTGCCTGAACTGTCACATTCCCCAACACAGCCTTTTTGTCATTCAGTTTTCAATTCCATTCAGCGTTTTTCCCAGCCCAGACACTCTGAGTAGCTGCTGGGTCACACTCACGGGAGACAGCAAGAGTGACTGCTTGCACTGGTGCCCAGCACGACCACGGCCAGGAGCTCATCGCCTTCCCCTCCAGGAAACTTTGCTATCAGGCGGGGGAGGTGGCACACATTTCCAGGGACCTGGTGTCCCCAGGCAGGGCTCACTGGCAGCCTTGAGCTCCGCGACCCTCTAAGGTGGCCGCGTGCCCTGGACGGGTCCTTCTGTGTATGCAGAAACCATGAGCTCAGACCGGCCCTGGGAAAACTTCACAAACAAATGGTTTTAACTTTTATCTGCAACCATGTGCATACACGGGGCCACGAACCAAGTTTGGTAAGAAGCTGATTCATTTCTGAGGTTTTATGTCACTTGGATCTCTGTAAAACGTGGGTGTTTCCTTGTATAGCGTTGCACATAAAATTGGGTATTACGCCCTGGAAAGGGAAAATTAAAATAAAAACTATCGTGTCACACAATATGAAAATTACATAAAATGTAACCAAAATAATGTTTAAAGTAAGAGGATAATTTTACAATAAAAACAACCAAAATAAGAGGGAAAAAATCTTGCAAACTTTTATGCAAAATACCTCTGGTAAAAACATTCCAAGATATAAACTGAAGTTCAGAAGTAAGTAGCCCCAAAGTCAGAACACCTGAACTTCCAGGTCTGCAGTTACCAGCAAGAGAGCACTGGAAAAGTCAGCTTCGTTATTTGTAAAATCTCTATCACGGAGGATGCATCCGGCATGAAAGTCCAGTGACCTTAAAGGGAGAATAACAATCTGGCAATGATCTCACTAGATACTGGACTCAGAGCTCCAGGATCCAACCAAAAGCCTCTTCACCCTGAACAGTGGATTTTATATTCTTGCAATAGCTTTCAGGCCCCATTTCCTGCACTTGGGGGAAGTTTGCATTTTTTGAATGTGTATGTTGACCTAATTTAAGAAATTAGGAAGAGACTGAATTAGGAAAAGAAAGAAACATCAGAGGCAGTGGCTCCAATTGCAAGAGACCATGAGCAGAGGCTCAGAATTTGCTTGAATGGAGCCCAAAATCATGACCATTCCATTAAGGGAGTCATCAGGCATCGTGCATGGCATCTGTTCTCCAATAGCGTGTCTTATTTCTATTTTTCTGCATGTGCAGTTCCCACATAAGGATGCATTCCTCTGCACAGGTCAGAAGGCAGGCAGGCTGAAATGTAAATGAGGCAGAATCGGGCCTGCATCGTTTTCAGAGTGGCCTTCTGCCTTTGACATAACTCCTGGGGCTTCAGGGATGGAAACAAAGAGCCTTGTATTCCCGCTTCCTATCTCTGGGAAGATCATATTGCTCACTCCTTGCTCCCCCTTTTCTTTATTCTAGAAAAAACAGAAGGAGAAGAATTACAGAGTTCAAACCAGGGGGAAAAAAAAGTTTGGAGCCCCGTAAGAACACTTAGGCTCTGCAGGGGAGGGAGCGGGAGCTGGGGCCCCAGATTGAATTTCAGGGCAGTTAATGCAGCTGATCCTGAATCCATCAGATGCTACACAGGATTCACAAGGTTCTGTGACCTTGGGTCCACGCCTTCCTAGCTACCCTGTAAAAATGTTTTGAGCTCACCTAATTTTCCATACAGCACTACCTTGATAACTTGATTCTTACGTTGGCAGTGGTTTAGTGGTTTGCTTTCCATTCTTTTATTTTTAAATGAAACTGGAGCCACAATTACTTTTCTATCTTTTCCTTTTTCCTTCCCTCAATAAGGAGTTTAAAGATGATGAAAACGGCATCTGAACTGCATCTGAACGTGTCCATCCCACTGTAAGTCTGCTGGTGTGCCTTGTACTTGAAGGTTACAAGTTGGCAAAAGTTGATCAGAGGGAAAAATAACAAACCAAGATACATTTAACCTTCAGCTTAATGTGTGCGGGACCTTGGTCTTTCAGGAAGGTTGGGCCTTGGCGGGTGCACCGAGGCCGCCTCCGAGGATGTCCTCTTCAGGACAGATTCCCGGGGGCTGCCCGAGGGCCCCGGAGCCCTTGCACAGGCCGGAAAGCTCCTGCAGGCTGCATGTGAGGGTTTCCCGTGCGTTGCAAGCTGGAGCCTAGGAGGCTTCCATTTCGCCCAGTGTCAGGGCCCAGCTGAGCAGCGGTCACAGCTGCTGTGCTCCGTAACTCTAACAGGCAAAGGTAGGGGGTCTTGGAGGTGTGCCAGGAACTGCCTGAGAGGTCAGAGGAAGGGGGAGGCTGTGGAGCTGGAGGGGGGGAGTGCGGAAGAAGGCTGTAATGGGATGGCAGGATGCCCAGGATTCATGGGGCATAAAGACGGGGAGGCGGGGTAGGGGCAGTGAAGGATTGTGGGGAGGCAGCAACCAGGCTGCAGAAACAAGGAGAAAACTGGGATTCGTCACAGAGAGTGGCCCAGAAAGACAGGTCAAATGGAATGGATTCAGCACAGAAATGTACTTTCTAATCTGGGTGTAGAGTGTCAACAATTATCTAGCAACACATCCTAAATAGTAAACAGCCAAACTCTGCTCGGATCCCAAGGACACGGACATTTCTTTCACAAAGGCAAGTGTTTCCATAATTTTCACACTTAGTCTATGACAATCGACACAGGGAAGTATGACTCTATTGACTAAAATGAAGATATTCACAACACGATAAGTAAGATGTTTTCACAAAAATCTGTTCCAATTTTTGACTTGCATAGGTCTAGAAATAGCGATTTCTGATTTTTCCCAATGTTTTATCCCAATCTCCACTCCCCTGCTTCTGTGAAAATAAGCTTTCCTCATCCTAAAGGTAAAGCAGTATAGTGCCGTTGGGAGGTTCAGAAGATGGCTGAAATGCATTCTGCTTGCTGGACAAAAGAGAGACTAAAATTCCAGAGTCCACACCAGCAAAGGACAGTCACCGAAGGAAGCTCAGTGGGCATCTGTAGGCCAGAGAACAAAAGAGAACAGAGCCAGGCAGAGCCATGGCAGTGAGGAGAAAGGGGAAAGTGCTCAGAGGGAGAGAAAAAACAGTGAGCACAGCCTCACTGAAGACACAGGAGAGGGTGGCTTAGGACGGGCGTCACACAGAGGGGTGCTCAGGTACTGGTGCTCTTCGCCAAGGCTAAGCGACAGCTCACAACGACTTGCAGTCCCACTTCAGAAAACCAGCAAGGCGCCCATCCAAAAGCCACTATCTTCTCCTATTCTTATTTCCACCCATGCTTACTACCTTCCAACAAGCCCTATGTGTCACTTATTGGTCGTGTGTATCCTGCTTTGTCCATCCCATTCCACCAGGGTATGCACCGTAAGAGCAGGAACCACTGTCTATCTTGTCCACTGATGGAGACCATGTGCCTAGAACAGTGCCTGACCAATGGGAGCACTCCTCGAATACAAACAATTAAAAGCCCAAGTAATGCATGAACGAGGTAAAACGCATGGTCCTCTTAACTTTCTAAAGCACCGCACTGTTTTTGTTTTATGAGAAAAACAGCACACGTAAACTTGAGAGAGTTCAGAAATGGTTATATCCACCGAGAAACACTGAGTGACAACGCAAGATAACTTATGAAATTTGAGCCGGTCAAGTTTATTGCATGTCACCAGCAAGTACCTTTGGGGAGTGAGGGAATTAGCAAACAAATTCCACAAACCACTGGCAGTTATTTTTAGCGAGGTACTGGGAAATGAGAGCCTAGAGGAGAAATGGCAAGAATGGATGTGAGAGTGATTTTTAACTCGAGAAAAGATTGATCCTGATTTTTACCATCTGGGAGCTAACCTAAATCCCTAGGAAAATAAGGCTCCCTCAAGCCAAGGTAAAATTAAAGAGACATAGCAATCCATACTCATTAGTCGTTCCATAAAGCATCAGGAAGGGCTCCCTCTTATCCTGCTTTCTTGGCTGGTTGTGGAGCTTGTCTTGTAAAGAATGTAGTAAATATATTTACATTGTTTATGAACATGTCTTGATTGCAGTTAAACAACTGATGGAAGTTAATCCCATTTGGTTTATATAAAAAATGGTTGTTCAGAGCCTGAAAACGTATCTGAGTGATGACAAATTGGATTTACTGATTTGGGGGAGATAGCCTGTAGGGATGGGGATAGATGAAAAATAACGTGGGCGGTTGGGATATTGAAGCAGGTAAATGATTTAAAGCAGCTTTGGAAGTAGTTTGTTAAAAGTGAGTTGCCATGAAAAGTTCCCACCCTTAGTTTTGGGAGCTTCCCCCCACTTCAGTCCTTAGCCAGTGCACAGCAGGTGCATCACCTCCCTCTTTCCGTGGTATCTCCACATCTATCCCCATCTCTGCCCGGAGAGTCGTTTCTGGTCCTAGACCTGGGGATTGTGTGCTACTAAGTTGCAAATGACTGTGTCTTTGGCTCTGCCACCAAGTGCCTGGAGAACCACCATGGCCAAACAGCTGTACCATGAGAGCCTCCCGATTGCTGGCCTCTAAATGCAGGGAAGTGTGGCACTTTGGAGAGAGGAGCGCT
The DNA here is from genome assembly GCF_024542745.1 of Macaca thibetana thibetana. NCBI lineage: Eukaryota > Metazoa > Chordata > Mammalia > Primates > Cercopithecidae > Macaca > Macaca thibetana. Next base: position 124,582,586 of record NC_065586.1, on the reverse strand, counting down.
CTTAGTATTCAGACTGTGGGCCAACCCTCTCCAATGACAGGCGAGAATAAAGTCCTGCCCTGCGTGCCCTGACTCCTGACCCATGGAGCCAAACCCAAAACCTGGTTTCCCTGACAACAGCTACTTCTCTCTCCACTCAGCATGTCTCTTTCCTTCAAAGAGAAGGGAAAGTTTTTAACCTAGTCCAGTTCTCACCGGTATGTGAAGAGCAAGGTCTCACCCATCACTTATTTTTAGCCCCACCTTGGAAAGCTTCCAGTTGCCAAAGGCACAGAGGTGAGCCATTACTTTGTTTCTACCGTTGTAGAACATTCTGGAAAAAGAGCAAAAAAAAAAAGCCTTCCTCATACCTGTAGGTGGACCCTAAGAACAATACAGCTTTTCATCCATTTCAAGTATTTAAGGGAGAGATATATATATATAGAGAGAGAGAGAAATATATATATATAAAAGAAATATTAGAAATATATATATTTCTAACTCCATGTCATGACCAGAATGGTCTGAAGATGCACAAGCCGAGCCCCACTGCTGCTTGTTGATGACAATCCTGGTTGACCAGTTGGACCCTGAAACGCATGGTGTGGGAAAGAGGAGGGAGTCCTGGGATCTGTCCCTGAGACTCTCCGACTCTACAGCCTGAGCAAGTGCTCTACCTCCTGGAGTCTCCTTACTTATAAACCAGGGTTTAGTAAGTTTATAAGGCTGAGCACAGGGGATAATGAAATTAATGATGCTGACCATCATGCTAACAATAGCCACAATGGTCTTTTTAATCACGTGTTGAGTCTCCATGATGCCCTCTTCTCAGTTGTACCAAGGCTCCCTGTGGGATTTCATCACATCGGTCCTATTGGGGGTGTAAAGCCCGTGCTGCACATTAACCACTGGCCATCAGATCAGGGAGCAGGGCTCAGAGTGCTGGGTGCTCAAGAGGCAAACGAATTCCTACACGTCCTCAAATAACTTCGAGTTTACTTGGGAAGTGGGCCACACTTTGGCCATGATTGGAGTACCATTAAGGGCTACCTTCAGCACTGTCCAGCCCCATCTGGATTCTCAAATCTACTTAACCTTTAACATTGAGCTCCAAAAGTCAACCCTTCTTTGATGTCGGGAATCAGGACATGCAGTGTGGGACTTCATGCTTGCCTGCCACTGAAGCAGGTGGGCCCACAGTCTGAAGACATTGAAGCTGGTGGGCCCACAGTCTGAGCTTTTTCTAGAATAAACACTTTATCAGTTTATTCCTCTGTGTCCAGTGTCATGCCCTGTGTTTATATTCATTATCGTATTTTATTCTTTCACTGACTCTGTGCAACTTTTCCTTCTATCTTTTACTTTGCTTTTTAAAAAAAACAGAGCAACAGTGAAGTTTGGGAATCACCCTGTGCCCTACAGCCAACACAGTACTTGACACCCTGTGGATAAGATTTGTTAAGTGGTTGAAAGCAAGACCTGGGGTTTGAGCCCAGAGCCCAGTGCAAGTCAATGACATCAGGGACAAGCTTGAGAAGGAAGGCTGAGTCTGAAACAGGGTGACGTTAGCAACGGCAGGGCCTGGTGACTGGAGTCCCTTTGCCTCGAGGGGATGGAAGAGTCTTCCAGGCTTGCTGGTTGCTACAAATGGAAATGATACGTCAGGGAAGCAGCGTGGTTTCTCAACGTCATAAGCACTCCCTGTGCGGGGGTGGGGGGGTTGGGCTTAAAAACTATGCACATTTTCCCAGGTTTTTTTTTTTTTTTTTTACACTTCCCTTTTTGAGCTTTGTCTGCCTTCATTTTGTCTCTCCTCCACTTTCAAAGCTAGTTGTTTTATTGATTGAAAACCACCTTTCAGTGACCTTCCTCCTCTGGGACTGTAACACCGGAAAGTTCTAGAATCCTAAGACTTGCATCTGGAGAAACATTCCCGCATGATCTGGATTGTGTGGACTTTATGTGATAAATGCTTGCTCTGGGAACCCCCACTTCCCATTTGCAGCCTTTCTGGGTTCCTCAAGCACCCGAGAGCCACATCTACCTGGCAGGGCTGTGCTGCAGCTAAGAAGGAGGAGCACCTGGACCATGCTCTTAGCCACGGGGAGGATCTGGTGCTCTGGCCGTGGCCCCAGAGAATAAGGAAGACCCAATTTCCTTGGAAAGGGGTCCGGGGTCAAGGCCTGGGATATTTACTTCTTCCTGCTCAGAGCCCATAATTAAAGGAGTACCAGGATGAGTAGAAGGTAATTACTTCTTTTTCATATTCTGAGAGCCCTGCCTTGCTTCTTGTTCACCTCCCCTTCCCCAGAAGTGGCCTTTGCAGCTGCAGACCCAACTTGGCCTTAAGGAGGACAGTGCCCATAGAGTAACAGGAGGCAGGGCGGGCGCAGGCGCCAAGCTCAGGAAGCCTCAAGCACACAACAACAAACGACCTGGTCTGTGTTCCCTCCACCGCACCAGGGGCCTCCAGGCAGTTACCTCCAGGCGGCTTCAAGCCAGACTTTTTATAAACTCTTGGTTCCTAAATAACAAAGTCAAACACAAAACTCAAATAGGAGACAAAAATTGCAAACAGCTATATTTTGACATTAGATAAAAAGAGAAAATGTACTGGTTGTGCTGAGAATTTCATGACAAATCCCACTTCACTCCGTGGAAACTGTCTCAAGCTGGCATTGCAAATCTCACCCTGAGTTTGCAGGTGACCTGGACAGAGAAGGGTGAACACCTGGATGGAGAGGGTTGAACAAAGCACATCTGAGCATTTGGATCCAGCAGAAAAACAGAGGAACAAATGGACCCAAAGAAAACAAAACAAAAAGTAGACTGTTTGGGGCAGGGGACAATTAAAATAATCATTTAAAATTTTGATTTAAGATGCAAGTTTCATTTCTATTCTGTAGAAATGAAAAGGAACCTGAGTTGAAGAATTGGCTAGAGTTTGCTTTCTTTGGGTAATTAGGAATTCTTTCTAGAACAAGTCACAAATTTCAATGAGTGGCAAAGAGGAGGAAACAAGGAAACAACTCCTGCCCCTGCAGGCTCTGTTCTCAGATGGACAAGAAGTCAGGTCACGCACCAGGTGGAGAGGAGGGCGGCTGGGCAACTGGCCCCTTCCTCACTTCACTCTCTTGACCTCATTCATTCATGCAGCACGATTCCAGAATCTTTCCCTTCCTCAAACTCAGCTCAAGCATCGCGTCTTGGAAGCCCACAGTTGCCTCTCCCTCCCATCCTCATATTTCCCCGCACTCAGCTACAGAATAATGAACAATGCTCCTCCTCAGGTCATAACCCCTTAAGAGCAGTGATTTGCCTTAGAAAGTGTGCAGTGCCAGCCAGGCACGGTGGCTCACACCTGTGATCCCAGCACTTTGGGAGGCAGAGGTGGGCGGATCACTTAAGGTCAGGAGTTTGAGACCAGCCTGGCCAGCATGGTGAAACCCCGCCTCTACTAAAAATACAAAAATTAGCTAGGCATGGTGGCATGCGCTTGTAATCCCAGCTACTTGGGATGCTGAGGCAGGAGAATTGCTTGAACCCAGGAGGCAGAGATTGCAGTGAGCTGAGATCGCACCACTGCACTCCAGTCTGGGCAACAAGAGTGAAATTCCGTCTCAAAAAAAAAAAAGAAAGAAAGAAAGAAAGAAAGAAAGTGTACAGTGTATAGTAGAATGCTTTGCAAGGCTTGGGTGCTAAATCCATTATTGTGACTATCACAAGAACATGTATGTCATTAGGTATATGATGTCATCAAGGTGCCCTTGTGAAGAGCCACATGAGGGTACAGATGAAGTAGAATGTGTTCTTGGAGGACCGGGTGAGGACGGCTGCCATGGATAAGGGGGAAAGGCTCCCTAGGGAAGGTTTCCATCTACCACCTATTCCTAAATGGATGTGTGTGGAGCTTTGTCAGCCTGCTAGGTGCCTGTGATGACCCAGCTGTGCAAGGCAGATGTGGTCCCAGCCACATGTGTGAAGGTCATCATCCACGTGGGGGTGACTGACTAGTAAACAGTCAGTGACACTGCAGAGTTTTAGGGGATATGACCACAGAGAGAGGGATGCCAGGGCGTGCGTGTGAGAAACGCCTCAGCCAGGCCTCAGAGGCAGGGCCAGCCTCCAGGATGAAAAACATGTCAGTGAGGAACCAAAGACTAGGGGTGGCAGATGGGCTATGGATGGCGGAGCCCACCTATCTAGGGCTGAATGGAAGGAATTTGCAGACAAGGACAGTCCTTAAGACTTAGTGAATACAGCAACGAGGCTGAGACATGGACACGGAATGCAAGGTGAATTAAGGCCAGAGTGAATGGCAACCCATGTTGACCTGTAGACTTGTGCGAGGCGCTGTAAAGGTCTAAGCAGGTAAGTTACATGTTCAGGCTGGGCACACCTAAAGATGACATGAAGGCAGGAAGCCCAGCTTCGTGCTCCAGGGACTCGGAAAGATCACATTGCCTTTCGTTGCATGGTGCCAACAGCCGCCGAGAAGACCTTTCTCAGAAGGGGAAACCCCAGAAGATGCCTCAGTGACAGACATCAGGCCACAAACTAGAGACTCAGGCAACAGAGCGTGGGCCTGGACTGGCGCTGACCTTGGTCATCCCTGGGTTCCTGACGTGGGGAAAGTTACCCTTTCCTGAGCTTCCGTTTCTTTGTCATCAAACTGAAAGGACGAAATGTTCTTAAAGGTCCTTCTCAGCCCCGTGCACTGTGACGGAGGTTATTTCTCATCTCTGCAGCAGGGAATGCAGAGCAAGAAATGCTTGCAATGATATTGAGAGTGTGCAGTGCAAAAATTAGTTTGCAGAGAAAGTGACTCTCTGGAGAAGGCTGAGGCTGGCTGACAAGAAAACAAATGGAAGGAGACAGAGTACAGAGGAGAGGAGTGTTCAAGCCGGAAAAAGTTCCAGAAAAAACGGTTGCCTGTGTTATGTAGAGACCAGGACCTCTCTGGCGTTAGAACATCTAGACAGAGTGCTGTTCGGTTGCTTTGGTCATTTTCATGAGTATCAAAGGACATGCTTGTGCCATCTCTGGGAACTGGAGTCCCTGCGGCAAGGCGGCCCTCCTTCACTGCCCCAGCAGAGGGGAGAGCCCAGCTGGGGAGGACCAGCCGCCGTCAGGAAAGGTCTGACTCCCGCACAATCAGTCTGCAGGTAGGGGAGAAAACAACCATGACTCCCAGCCTCATCTGAAAACACTTTTCTTGATGAAAAAACTATTAAGTAAGTAATGAATTTTTAATTTATCACTTAAGTGAAGCCTCACTGAAAGCAATTGGGCAGGGAGATTCCATGAAAATAAAGCTTGACATTTGATAGCAAACGTATTTCTTCCATTTTACATAAAGGTCAATATTTTGGATTACACCCACACAGATTCTGGATGCCAGACAAAAGCCCACCCTTGCAACTGAGTGTTGCAAGAGCAGCTTGGAACACTCCTCCCTGAATTAAATCTAAACCTGAAACACGTCGGGGGCCCAATAGCAAGACACGGGCACCCATTTAGTCTAAATCCGCATCACCAAGGCAAAAGTAGCCTAGGCATAAGCGTTGGGAGCAAAGCGCACAGGAGAAGAGTGTTGGAATGGCTTTGAGAAAAAGACTGAACACAGAGCCTGGAAGGTTGAAATGGAGTCAGAGCAGCCCCTCCGACTAGAAGGGTCCTGGCGGCTCACCCCGTCTCCATGCCCTCTGGTTTGTATCATCTCCAAATATCAAAAGCAGCCATCGGAGGTTACGTGGAGGGGAGGGGGAGCTTTCAGGCTCGTCGACACTTCCCAGGTGGCTCCAGCCACCACAGTTCTCTTTCTTGTGACTTTTTTGCCAAAATGAAATCTTGTCTGTAGCTGCCTTTGCCTGTGTTTTGTTATTGTTCATATTTTCCTTGAAGAAGTGTGAGGCAGCTAAAAGCATTCCTTTGGAGACGCTATCTAATCAGCCGAGGATTTCCAGAGACCTCACGGAGGGCTGTGTGTGTGTGTGAGTGTGTCTGTGTGCACTTGTGCACACACACTCCTGGGTGGGCCTGCCCCTCTCCCCTTCTGAGAGTGAGGTTGTCAGGTAGCCACAAAACTCCTTCGTTTGGCAATGTGGATTTTATGGGTGTGGGTCCTGAATGCAACACAGTGTTGCATTTTTAATTATGATGATGTTAAATGGACTTAATGAGTGACACTCTCTGGATTCACAGAGCATTTTTATAACATTTATTTAAAAAGGCCAAAGTTTATTTTACAGTTAGTAATAAACGGGAACACAAAAAAGCAGCCATTGCCACAATGGCCCTAACATGTTCCCTTCGCCCGCAAACTGCATATTATTCTTGCTCGATAAGTGATGGGAAAACCAAAATTAAAGTCCTCTACAACATTTGATCATCTTACTTAATAACAACAGATGCTCCAAGCGGTGGCATTTTGAAAAGAGCTCTGTCTGCTGCTGGTTATGAAATGGCAGGACATTTGGCATCCTCCTGCATCGCACCATTTGAAAACCATAGAGTCACATAAACGGCCAATGAGAGGTAGGAAAATTTAGCTCCTGTCTGCAAAGCACAATTCATTTCATTCCAGTGATGCAAAACCGCAGAGCTGCCTTTCAAAAGAAGAGTCTGCAAAACTTGCCAGACTAGGTCATCTTTAGCAGCAAAGAGCACACACACACACACACACACACGCACACAGACACACACACACACACAGCACCAGAACACACTGGTGAAAAACAGACTTAATAAAGCAGTTTTAATAAAGAAATGCTATTTTCTCATCTAGGGTTGTGTCATGACGAACGTTATTAAAAGTGAGTAGATATACACCCCTAAGCAGAGTAAGGCTGGACACCCCCCTGAGAAAGACCCCCATAGCACAACCCAGGAGCAGAGCCTCACTGGGGAAACAGGACACAGGGTCAGGAGCAGGGGGGACCACAAGGACCATTGTGTTTGCATCACACCTCTGGATGATGGCATGGTCACCACAGCCCAAGGAGTAGCACATCTTTCACCAAACCTTAGGAAAGGAGACAAACTCAGCCTAATGGCCGATCTCAATTGTTGGTTTCCTTCTTTAGGATTTGAGATCTTTCTCCAAGGTCAATGCTTAGAGATGCCCAAATCTCCCACAGACACCTCAGCCTCCTTGCCTATAGCAGGTCTTACACTCCTGTGTAAGAGGATGGAAATGTCCTGACAGAAATGCCCAAACCCCTCAAATCCTTCGTATTGTCCCTTCCTGAATGACAGCCCTAGACTCTGGGTGTGGCTTCTCGGCCCTGGACCCCCTGTTGTTTAATTGTTTAATTCTGTCCTGCAGAGGATACTGCCAAAGTTAAGACATTTCATTCATTGTTCAAGGAAAAATGAAGAGGAGATGCAATTATTTAGAACATCCAAGCTCAACATTGCTTGAATCCAGCTGCTTACACGTTGGAGGCAACAGATTAGAACAAGAGTCCCAAGCCCTTCGATCTGCTCCTGTGCATTTCAAGACGGCCCATGGACTTCTTCCTTCTTCTTGCATCTTACCGGACAGAACAAATTGCAAGCTGAGCTTCAAGGCTTTGGAGAGACAGTGTTCTTTTGAGGCACCCAAGGTGCTTGGAGAAAAACCAAAACCATGAAGGAAAGAATTTCAGCCTTGGAAAAAGGAAGTTGAGGCTTCACAGTGGAGTGAGTGGCTGTCCTGGTTTCCAATGAGAATCAGAGGCATCGTGGCCATCGGGACCAGTGTAGGAATGGGGCTCAGCAAGCCCTGTGGAGCCCTTTAGAGACGTGAGTGCATGAACTCTCACCTCTTGCACAGTGTTGGCCCTGAATGATTGAAAACTACAAATGCAGTTGTGCTTCTCGCTGCCATTTTCTTCTCAGAAACATGTGAGAGAGAAAAGTCACAGACTTGTCTCACATTCTGTAATCACCTTGAATGGGGCCCAGGGTCCACTTTGCCAGGTTGAATCCCAATGAGTGAAAACAGTGTCCATCCTCAGTCACGACCCGCCCCTCAGCCACTGACCTCAGCATGTGGCGGAAACGCAGAGTCTCAACGAGGAGGAATAAAACTGCAAGACCAGATGAGTCTCGCCCTAGATAAAGAATGTTTTCCTCTCTTCCTAGGTTGAATATTTGTCTCTGTCATTCAACATAAAATTGCACTTGATATTTGATTCAGTGAATCCCAGAGAAAAGAGTGTGCAGCCAAAACTTGGGGCCATTGCCACATGTTTTTGTTGAGTATCATTGAACATAAACCTTGCTGGCTAAGAGCTGATTGGTTGGGTTTTATTTCAGCCCAGAGTGATTTTTTAAATGACTAATTTATAAAATCTTTGAAAATAAGAGTTTCTAATGGAAGTGCTTACACAACCATAACTCTGGTGTTGCAAATGGCACCATTGTCGTTAAGGGTGTGTTGTTGTTTGTTTTATGCTAATCTGCCTTCAATGTGACAGACTGTCACCTGCACGGGGGGTACCGTTCAGCACTATATTAGCCCATATGGCACAAGCTAAATTGTATCGAAGCTATGGGCTAATTACGGATGAGTTAATAAAGCCAGGCAGAGTGAGGCTGGCCATCTCCCCCAGCCCTTGGAGGGCCCCTCCCTTCCCCAAAGTGAATTAGCCTGGCCTGAGCTTTCCAATTCTTCACAGTTTGGCTTCTGAGAACAAATCTGCAGCTCTGTTTTAAATAAACTTTTCGTCCTTCTCATATTCATCATTGTTTTGATGCTAGACTTAAAAACAACTTCAGCAACCCCGGGCACTTTTTTAAATGACTGATTTACTTAAGAACAATTTGGATTTCAGAGCATGAGATAGTCCATGCCCCTGGGACCAAAATCATCATTTACTTAAGTTACTCGAGTTTTGTTTCTAGGAATGTACAAATAAATCTGTGTTACGCGTTGAGGCTGTAGGTGCATAGCCTCATAGGTACATAGCCAGCATAGACGCCATGCAGCCAGCCATGGTAGTTCAGAAGCCGCAAGCATAAACCAATTATGGTAACATTCCATCAGCTTTTTAATCAGAAGAAGCAAACATTTAATTGTGATGGGGTTGATTATCAAGTTTGAAAACGTCTTATTTGGGTTTTTTGGCAAGCTCTTTTCAGCTCTTCCTCAAGCACTGCCCAGGCTGTCCTGTCTATGTGGGGACAGTGGCATGTCGTTTGCTGCCTCTTCAGCTCCACCTCTGCCACCAGCAAGGGGAGCAGGCTTTCTTCCTAGCCGGGAGGGTAGCCCTGCAAGCCTGTCCTCGGAGACTGCATTGATGCCGCTCTGTTAATCAACTGGCACTGGGAACATGGGACCCATTTGGCTTCTCCCTCCCAAAGCAAGCCCATCCTGCTTGTGCTATGCCAGCCTGGGGAGCCAGATTTCTTGGGTGACACCCTCAGCTTCTCCCAACGTAGTCTTTAGATGTCTCAATTAACTGGGACAGTGACTCACAAAACATAACAATCTGCCACTTCCATAATATTTGCAAATAACTGCACTTTACATCCCCTGGAAAAGTTCACGCTATGAGATGCTAAGCTACCAAGCCTCCCACTAGCTCTTGCCACTTGCGGTGAATATTTTGAACACCAGCAAATTCCTCTCTCTCCCTGATATTTTTCACAAAGCACACACCCTTATTTTCACCTTTTCTATATTCTCAGCTAGGTCACTGGCATCCAAAATTTAAAAAAAAATAATAAAGCCCCCCAAAAAATAAAAGGGCAAGAAATCAATCAGACTTGCATACAGGGAGGCAGCAGGCCCAGCTGTCCCTGTCACTGGCCAGATGATGGCGGGCAGACAAACTGAGTCCTCCTCATCCTGCCCGCACTTCCCCATCTCTAAGGAGGGGAAAGGGACATGACCTACTTCACAGGCTTCAGGAAGCTCAGTCCTGTAGTAACTACAGGATGCAAAGAACTCCACAAAGAGTGGAAAAATACATGCATATATGCTATTGGCCAGTGACCCAGTGATAAGGTTTGGCCGTGTCCCTACCCAAATCTCATCTTGCATTGTAGTTCCCATAATCCCCATATGTCATGGGAGGGACCCAGTAGGGGGTAATTGAATCATGGGGACTGTTACCCCGTGCTGCTGTTCTCATGATAGTGCGTGAGTTCTCATGAGATCTGATGGTCTTATAAGGGTCTTTTCCCCCTTTTGCTCAGCACTTCTCCTTGCTGCCATCATGTGAAGAAGGACATGTTTGCTTCCCCTTCCACCACGATTGTAAGTTTCCTGAGGCTTCCCCAGCCCTGCGGGACTATGAAACAGTTAAACCTCTTTCCTTTATAAATTACCCAGTGTTGGGCATGTTCTTATAGCAGCATGAAAATAGACTAATACACCCAGGAATGTCAAAACAACAACACAAACCTTGACTGTACTGTATCAGAGGTAAAAGGCTGGGACTGGAACAGAAACCATAGTGTCCCCCAGGCTCTGACCAACTCACAGAAGAGGTGTCCTATTCTGCTCAGAGCCTGAAACCAAGTCTTTTCTGGCCAAAGATGATGCCTGCAGCTGATCACCTCTTCCTGTGTGAGTCGGGGTCCCACATGGGGTTCTATGTAATAAAACATTCATAAAGAAGGCATTTGCTCTCACGTAGACATAGTCATGGGACTGGATGCCCTATCTAGGGGAGGTTCCCGTTTCCACATCTGGTGCTGGAGCCAGTGTTCCACAGAGCTAGCAACTGGGGAGAGAAGATGGTCATGACGAGGGAGACTAGGACCAGCAGGACTTGGGTGACTGAGCTCGGGCCCTCAGGAGGAACTGGGATTTGGGTGCTCTCCACCACCTCTTGGCCTCCATTGTCAGTACCAGGACTTCCGGGAGAAGCGAGTGTGTCCCCTCCCCCAGGCCCTAACCAGCACAGGGCCAGGGTTCAGAGAAGCTGAACAGAGGAGAGGGCTGGAAGCTGGAAGAGAGGATCCCTAGGCCCCTCCACTAAGAAATGACCCCGCATGAGCTGCAAGCACCCCGGCACCTCCAAGGACCTCCAACCCCTCCCTCACTGGCGCCTTCCCATGTCTCAGAAACAATCTGTGGCCCAGGCTAGCCCAGAACTCTGTGGAGCAGGGAACTTTAAATTGATGTGATGCAGCCCCTGCCAGTGCCACCTAGCTCAACATGAAAATGAAATCTCTTAATTGATATAAAAGCAAATGTTAGGAGAGTTGGTCAAACATGTCCATGCCAAGGGTTCCTTCTAAGTCAGATGTGCAGGCACCCATGTTATCGGCCTTCAGAGTTGCAAACCGGTTGGGAGCAGAAGTGGCTTCTAAGGTCCAGAGCGTGGTCTGGCCAGAAGTGCATATGGGGGTCAGTCTTTGCACCTCGATGAAACAGCGCAGCCAGGCAATTCCAAAGGAAACAGAAAGCCCAGCTTCCTCCAGAGCTGGGGCCTTCCTCAGGATGATGGCACCCCCTGGCTTCCCTTTAAAGACGAAAATGCCCAGTTCTCAATCTCCTGTGAGGATAGCCCATTTTTCACTGACTCCAGTGATGACTGAATCTCTGGTTGTGTAAGCTGGCCCTGGTAATGAAATTGGCTTCAGAGTCTAGCACCTGCCTGCTTCCAAGTTTACAGGCCTTAAAACGTCGTGTTTGTGCCTCACCCACAAACACAGTGTTTTTTCATTCTCTCTCTGGTGAAAAGTGGAGCATTTGGGGGTGAAAGACTGCACTGTTCTTTCCTCCTTGTCTCAGGGCATATGGACACTTACACCTCCTCATAACCCTTCCCCACTGGCATCCGTGGGAGCCAGGTTGTGCACATGGCTGTGTCAGCCCAGATTTGCAAAGGCAACACCGGTAACCTCTGCTCTTTCCTCCTCCGCAAAGGCAGGGAGGATATTTAGCCTCACCCCTCCAGATAGCAGAGGAGGCATCATTATTTGGTCATCATGACTGGGAGGGGTGCTCCTGGTAACCAGTGAATAGAGGCCACAGATGCTACAAACATTCTACAAAGTATAGGACAGCCCCACAACAATAAACAACCCAGCCCTAAATATCAGTAGAGTTGAGGTTGACAAGCCCTGATTATGGGAAGTCCATATCTTCACCTAATTCCCAGTCTTGAATTTTTCACAAGAGCTCTGTTCTCTCCTCTCCAAAAAGACATTGCATGTGCTTGAGGTGGAAGAGATGTTAGTTCTGCAAGTTGTTTGCAAGCGTGGAATACTTTGACTGCAATGGCCAAAAAAGAAATCAAAACAAAAAGGTGACAACGCATTCTCCCTCTGGGGAATCCAGAGCAGGTCAGTAAAGCTCAGTTTTCTGTCGTATAAAGTGTCTACACACTCTCCTGCAGATGGAAGCAGTGGGGGTGTCACCCGCAGCCTCCCCACATACCAAGCTCTGTGCTGACTTGCTGCGAGGACCAATACTGTAAAGACAAGGGTTGCCTGCACGGTGACTCTCGGGCTCTGCAGAAGCCATGCAAACACAGACACAAAGAGGATGAAAGAGGCAGCACCAGGGAGAGTGCCCTGAAGGAGACCCGCCGCCAGCCGCTGGTATGTCAGGGAAAACAGACCGGTGCACGCCAAGAGGGAGAAAAGATTTACTGCCCGGCAGGATGAACAGAGGCCTGGTCGCCATGGAATCTCTGAAAACACACCAGTCACTCCCATAATACATGCCTGGTGGCCTCTGAATCTCCATGTGTTGGGTCACTACTCACAGACTTCTCCACAAGGATGGTTCTGGTACCTCCAGCAACATGGTCCTGTGGATGGGATCCAAGGTGAGCTCACACCTGGTCTGGCAGCACCATCATGGGACAAAGACCAGCGCTCTGCCTGGTTTGGCTGCAGCAAACCTTCCAAAAAAGATTGCACTGGGTTTCCTATGGAGGCACTTGTGAAGCGTTTCACTTACACTGTTTAGTTTAATCCCTGTTTTACTCATTAGAACACATGGGCACAGAGAGGTTAGGTGATTTGCCCAAAGCCACACAGCTAGTACCTGGCAAGTCTGGATTCAAACTGAGGTAGCCCAGGTTCAGAGTTCACAGTCTTAGTCCTGGTCATAGGCCAGAAGGTCTGCTGTCTGACAAGAGGCAGCTGCGCAGGCACCCTGCCTCCGGAGGCTTCCCAAAAGCATTGGCAGAATGGCCTCCATGCTCTCATGGCCCCTGGCAGTGTTCAGAAGCCACTTAGTAAGTGTGACTGAGCCCACTGAGTGCCATTACGGTGACCATCCTTCTAAGGCCATGCAACCTGTCAGTCCTGTCCAACGGGGAGCCCTGGTCCTCACTGGGGACACAAGAGGATTTCATCAGGTGCCTCCTCCTCCCTGCTCACGCCTGACATCCATGATTCTGTGTCATTTGCAGTCCTGAGATTGGGTCCTCCCAAAGTGCTTTGAGTCGGTGGACCCTTGGCTACAGCTGCACATCTCTTTTAAACGGCAGATGCCCGTGCATTTATCTCAGTGGGATGTCAGCCAGGCACAAGTGCTTTGTAACTTCCTTCAGAGACCCTTGTTCATACAGACAAGTTGCTTCCACGGGTTACTTCTGGCTACTTATTCCTTCCACTCCCCCTTCTCTTCAAAGACATCTGCGGACTGGACTATTTAACAGCACACTGTGTTTGCGATACAAGTTATTGATTGCCTGTTTTTAGACCATTTTCTCACACAGCCTCCTGTAGTGAGTTGAGAATGGAGTTCCATGAGTAAAGTGCACCTTTTCTCAAGTTCAACCACCAAAACGGTTCTGCGTTACAAGGCTCATAGGATGTTCTTATCTTTATTTCTTCCTAGAGATGCTGTTAGTCAGGTGCAGAAGTGTATGCATAGGTTTGTTTGTTTATGCTTTTTAGTGGTGTGCCCGGAAGCCCAAGCCACAGTAGGAATTTAATGTTTCTCACATACAGAGTGGATTTTTACCTAGTATAAAATAAAAATCTGAGAACCAGAGAAGCCATACTTGCTTTTACCTCTTAAGAAAGCAGTCCCTGGGGCCGGCGGTTAGCAATGCACACCGACAAATGTGTACTTCAGTGTGCAAACTTTTCATGACCATCTTTTAGTGTCCTGAGCTGAGACTGAGAATTTCCCAGAGGGCTCATCAGTGACAAGGGATTGATTTATACTTACAGCTGTAAAGGTAAGAAGGAGGGTAGACACCAGCGGCTGGGTCAGGCATCAGAACTTTTGGGTGATGGTGTGTGTGTGTGTGTGTTTGTGGGGTGGGATACAGGCAGTGATGGGGTTGGAAGATGCAGGCTGTGGCTGTGTTTTGCCTAGCATTTGGAAGTTTACAAATATGTTTGGAGTCCTAAAGTTAGCTTAATGCCTCAAAGCCAGATTGAAGTTGGCCATTGTCTCTAAAAGTTGAGGGATCTATAGCCCCAGCCAGATCTGCAGGTGCCTGGTATGAATGTGTTCATGAGGGGCTCCTAGGTAATGCCAGCTAATTTAATTTTACCATGAATTGTTATCATACCACAAACATTACAGCTGGTGTTTTGCAAAGGAAAATAATATTTTAAAATATATTGGCTTTCCTAAGGTGACATGTCCATCAAATCCCTTCAACTGTTTCACAACCTACTAATTAGATTAAGGCAATTTAATGACTCAGGCATATAAAATGCCTTACCTTACCTCTCCCTCCTTTACTAATGCATACATAGACAGAGAATTAGGTGGGAGAATTTTAAGGCCAGACCCATATAAGCTGGGAGATTCAAATTAAGATTTAATTAACCTGCTTAGTACAAGAATCTCTGAACAGCGGGAGATTTTACACACTGTTACATGTGATCTGTAATAACCAGGCACAACAGGCTTCTTCACAACCATTATGTGTACCAGGATATCTGCCTCAGCCTATGTATTTGATCAAATGTCTGGAACCTGTCAATTCCAGAAGAAAAATGCTTGGAGCTATCCTGGAAGATCATCCTTAGGCTGTGCACATATACTGAAGAGCCTGGGAAAAGAAGGTTTGTAATAGTCCGTGTTCACACTGCTGATAAAGACATATCTGAGACTGGGCAATTTACAGAAGAAAGAGGTTTAATGGACTTACAGTTCCATGTGGCTGGGGAAGCGTCACAACCATGGCAGAAGGCAAGGAGGAGCAAATCATGTCTTACATGGTTGGCAGCAGGCAAGGAGAGAGCTTGTACAGGGAGATTCCCATTTTTTAAACTATCAGATCTCATGAGACTCATTCACTATCATGAGAACAGTGCAGGAAAGATCCACCCCATACTTCAGTCACCTCCCATTGGCTTCCTCCCACAACACATGGGAATTGTGGGAGTTACAATTCAAGATGAGACTTGGGTGAGGACACAGTCAAACCATATCAAGGTTGCATTCAGTCAAGACACCTATCATGTCATAAACAACCAGTTGGATTCATCAAATGATTGACTGATCGATACATGACTTATTGTCTGCTCAGATCATGTCTCATGTAACAGCCCATGGTGTGTTGAAAGTAGAGTTGAATCTGTAATTTGCACCCTTTATTCCAGTTTAACCAGTTGAGTACTCACAGGGTAATGCACCCTTTATTCCAGCTTAACCACTTAAATAATCACAGAGTAAGCCAGATGGTTTGCTTTATCTTTGGGCTAGGAAAAAGGGCCCGATTGGGCTCAGTCATTGGTGGCTATGCGGATGAGCACATTACTATTTTTTTGCAGCAGAGGGGTGCTATGCTTTAAATGTTTATCCCCTTCAAATATCATATTAAAACTTGATCCCCAATGTTGAAGGTGGGGCCAGAGGTGTTTGGGTTGCAGAGGCTAATCCCTCGTGAATAGATGAATGTCCTCCCTAGGAGTGAGTGAGTTCTCACTCTATTAATTCCACCAGAGCTGGTTGTTATAAAGGGCCTGGCACCCCCTGCCGCTCTCTCTTTCCTCCTCTCTCATCCTGGGATCTCTGCATAAGACAACTCCTTTTGCCTTCCACTGTGAATGGAAGCAGCTTGAAATGAAAGATCTTATCAGATGCTGATCCCAATCTTGAACTTTCCAATCATCAGAATCATGAGCCAAATAAACCTTTTCTTCGTTGTACATGACACAAACTCATATATTCCTTGGTAGCAACCCTAAACGAACTAAGGCAAGAGATACGTTGGGCGTGACTTTTACTATGAGTTGCTAGCCTGTTTCCTTCTTATCTTAGGGTAATTCCATATAAGTACGAATCCCAAGAGTTGGGACCAATTGGTAGTCTATATATTTTCCTTCTTTGAAGCCAACATCTCACTTTTCTCAACTAAATAGTCAGTTTTCAGGTGCTATGCTTAATAAGGAAATTATGGGAAGATAGACATGCCATCTAAATCATGGCTTTGTGTGTAAGTGAGTTGACTATGATAAAAAGTATCCCTCATATACTTGGATGAATGAAAAAGAGAAGGAAAAAAGACCCTTTCACTGATTGGATGAAAGATACAATCCCTCCTTTCTAGATGCATTGAGAGCTCATGGTAAGAATCTTTACATTTATAGCCATTCCGCCATTCCTCTTCCTATTTATGTCCTACCACAACTTCCTCCCTACTCCCTACACTTCAAATTAGACATGGTAGTTGAACATACCTGGCAACTTCTCCTTACTAGACAGACTAAGTCCTCCAATGTAGTCTTCTGTAAAAAAGGGGTTGACCGTGGACAATGGCCAAGGCTGTGTCCAGATGTACCAGAGTTTCCCAGAACTGTCTGGAGAATGTTATACAAGGTAGCAGGGCCTTTGGCATTCCAGCCTCATGGGAAAGAAGGCAACTCTGCCATAGGTCAGCCAGCTAATAATTAGCTTTTTCATTCTTCCATTCAGCCTTAAAGATGCAGCCAGACACAAGGTTGTCAGACTCCTGGGGATGATTTATTCCAGGTTTCTATCATGAATAACTTATTTAATGAATATATCAATATCAATACTCATATGTGTTCTCTGAGTATGAAAATTTCAAACAACTTAAATGTTTTATATATTTGAGACAGGGTCTTGTTCTGTCACCTAGGCTGGAGTGCAACAGTGTGAACACAGCTCACTGCAGTCTCAACCCCCGGACACAAAGTGATCCTCCCACCTCAGTTTCCCATGTAGCTGGGACCACAGCCACATGCCAATACACCCAGCTAATTTACTTTTGTTTTTACTTTTTGTAGAGACGGGATCTTGCCATGTTTCCCAGGCTGGTATCAAATTCCTGGGCTCAAGTGATCCTTCTATCTTAGCCTCCCAAAGTAGTAGAATTATAGGCATGGGTCACCTTGGCCAGCCGTTAATTATATTTTTGAGAAACCAAGTAAACCTACATCATAAGTTCTTCTTTATCAGAGCATTCCAGCTGATGAAATGGCAAGAATGATACAATAAAGAATCACTATTTTGCAAACTCCCAAAAAATTGCTGATTCAGGAAATGATCAGCAATAGATGGAACCACTGGGTAAAGGCTTCATGGGGAACTCTGCAAGGAGACATAAGGCTGCCACCATAGGAACTCATGGATCAATTGCACATTGCAGACGGTGAAATAACGAGGTGCTGTGGACCCCCTGATATGCTACACATAAAGGAAGCCACAGTGTTTGACATTTGAATGATCTTTGGCTAAAACATTGAACCTAAATCTAATCAAGTCTTTAGAATTAACTTTCAGTTTTCAGGAAATATGGGGATAGACTACCATGTTAAGTGACACAATGAGGAAACAGGCAGACAAGTTCATTTAAAGAACCACGGAGCTGGCTTCATGAACAAGTCAAAGTCACGGAATAAAACAAAAGGAGGGTGCTTTAACTTGAAAGAGACCTAAAGAGACTTAGCAACCAAATGCAAAGTGTGGAGCTTGACTGAATCTGGATCTATACAAAGCTGCTCTAATTAGACCCAAGACAACTGAGAACACTGGACTAGAGATAGGGAATTTGATTATTACAAATGTGTGTTTCTCGTTGTAAGATAATGGTATTGTGCTGATGTGAGAAAATGTCTGTATTCTTGAGAGATTCACAATGAAATACATAGAAGTAAAGTGAAATAATATCTCGAATTTGCTTTTAAATACTTCAGCAAAAAAATCAAGTAATGCAAAATACTGATAATTACTGAATCTATCTGATGAGAACTTGAGACTGTATTATACAGTTTTCTCCATTTGTTTGTATATTTGAGTTTTTTCTTAATAAAAGAAATGATACTGTTGTTGTAGAAGGAAGGAAGAGGAAAATGAGGGAGAAATGGAAGAAAGGGGGAAGTTGGATTATCCTCTATTTTATGTGCACGCTTTGTCCGTGAGAGGTTATTGCCTGTATTTGCCTAAATATGGTATTGGCCATTCTCGTGTCACACATAAAAGTCTCTGCTGCCAAGGCACACATACTTACCAATGTCGCTAGTGAGAATTTCACTGTTTCCTGAAAGTTCAAACAGAGCTGGAAAAGGTGGTTGCAGAGTGCTGGAGGGCTCAGCTAGACATCATTGTCCCACCGCCCTCCACCTTCTCAGCCTTTGTTAATCTGGAGAAAGAAGAAAGCACGTCAAAGATTGCCCTGTAATTATTTGTGATCTGCCTTAGAAACATCTTTTGGAGGAAAATAATACTCCTGAAGGTGTTTTTCATTATAAATCTCATTTAAAGTAGTGCACCAGAACCTTCCTTTCTTCTATAAGCATTAGTCTTAATTCTGAGCCTAGAGAAACATTTAAAAGAGGGAGAAACTTCCCAAAGTGGCAAATGTTATGATGATTCTGAAATAAATGTTTTCCAAGTGTATGAACCATGTGGGCTATGAAATCAATTTAATAGGTCATGGCCAGCATTTTAGAGAACAACAATAGGCAAGAGATAAGAATCAAAATGCATTTCATATAAGTATTGTCTTTTCAGATTTTTGTTTCAACTATGTCAGCACTGAGTGCTGGGTCATGATGTGAAATGTATTTCTTACTCTGATTGCCCTTAAAATGTTTGATAAACACGATTCTAGAAATAAGCATGACTTTGTGGACATTCCTTTCATATAATTAACTCCTTAATTTCATGTGAACATATTATGCTTATTTATTATTAAACGTCATTTCCAAAGACTGTGTAACGTTTGAATAAGTTAAAGGAAACTATATAACACAAAACTGGATTTCCTTGAAATTACAGTCACCTGTTCTGATTTGTACATCTGGAATAAATTACTGTCCCTGTCAGATGTAATTGAGAGGAACAAGAAAACTTAGTGCCATACAGAGCAGGAAAGTAGAATTTAAAATATTTACCATTTCTTCAGATAACACTATGCAAAGCAAAACAGTGCAAGCGCATATGCCCAGTAATGGGCTTAAACCCTACAGTTGAGAAGTGTAATTATGAGAAGGGTTTTCCAGGAGAGGAAGGAATGTGCTCTGAATGGATGAGAGAGTCCGCTTTTTGATGAGCACTTGGGTGTGATATTAGCATGTACTTTCCTGGCCTCTGGAATGTTCTGCCACACAGCCAGGCTTCCTTCTGTCTTTCATCTTGCCGGCTGTAGCCATTGTCAGAACCCACCTCCTAACTGTCCCGGCACGGTTACCTCCAAGTATTGTTGACATCTTGGCATCTGAATCTTCCCTCTCTGCTCATCTAGACTGAAAGGCCATATTGCTTTTTCCAGGGGTAAAGACACAGCAGTGTTTCAGCCACTGCACCCGAGAGCCTGGGAGAACATGGCCTGGTGGGGGCAGAGAAAACAGAGCCTAGTCTATACTCTGCCCCGGCTCCCATTCCCAACCTGAGGACAAGGAAGGAGGCTGCCTGCACACAGCTGCTTGGAGCCCCATCCCACCACCGCATATTTTGATGCTTCTACTCTCCACATTTCTCAGCTCTGGCTTTTCATACCAATCTAGCAGTCAGGAGAGTCTCTTGATTCCCCTGCAGTTCTGTTCTGCCTTCAAATGGCATATCACAGCATCTCATTTTTTAAACTTTATTTTTTGCGCATAAACTGGGTTGAATAGTTTATCCTCCAAAAATTCATACACAGCGAACCTGTGGATGTGAAGTTATGTGGAAACAGGGTCTTTGCAGATGTAGTCAAGTTAAGATGAGGTTACAGTGGAAGAGAGTGGGCCCGAAATGCAGTATGACTGGTGTCCTCATAAGGCGAGGGAGATTTGAGCACAGAGACACAGATGGGAACAACGCCACATGTAGGTAGAGGCAGAGACTGGAATGATGCACCTGCAAACCAAGGAGTGCCTCAGAGCCGGCAAGGGTGGGAGAGGCAAGGGAGGCTCCTCCTCTAGAGCCTGCAGGGAGGGCGTGGCCTGTGGACACTGTTTTCAGACTTCTGGCCTCCAGAACTGTGAGAGAGTCATTCCATGGTGCTTTCTTACAGCAGCTCTAGGAAACTAATGTAGCCCAAAAAGTTGTTCCAGATTTAGGAAGCAAGGCCCAGGAAAGCCAGCAGTGAGTGCAAAATCAGCACTTGCAAAAAGAAGCATGAATGCGTATTTCCTTGGAACTGGGGCCCAGGGTGAGGGAGGGGCATGGTGCCATTCAGTGTTCCTTTAAGCAGGAGGCCTGTCCTAGTTGAAAACTGGCTAGGCATGAATGCATGACCAATGACTTTTCCAAATTCACCTGCAATGTTTACAGGGAGTGGAGTTTCTCCTGAATCATGATCTTGTTGGCTGTCAGTCTTTGGTCTGGTTACTGCATTTACTGTGTATGTGTGCATGTGTGTGTCTCTGTGTGTTTTCATGTGTGCACGTATGTGTTTATATGTGTGCATGTACGTGTATGTGCACTCTTGTGTGTGCATCTAGGTGTGTGTCCATGTATGTGTGCATGTGTGGGTGTGTCTGTGTGGGAATACGTTTGTATACATGTTTGTGTGTCTGTGCATCTGTGTGTGTGGGCCCATGTCTTTATCCTCTCAGGTATTTACAGGGAGGCCATGTCCGACACTGGATTTTTGGAGAAATGAGTTGTATAAGAGAAATAAGTCAACAAGGAGACAAAAGGGGGATGTTATTGTTAGTCTGGATCCAGGAATAATCCACGCAGGCTGTCTGGGTATGGCGTTTTGGGAGCCCACATGCACCCACATAGCTTCTCCACCATCAGCTCCACTGGCCATGATATTGGAATAAACAGAGACCTCTTCAAGCCATACTCTTCTGAGCTAGAGGAAAGAAGTCAGAATAGTGAGGGGTGAGTAAGGCTACTTAATTGAAGGCCCAGAGCCCCAGTCCTACTGGCCAGGAAGACCGGAGGGGGACACACATTGGCCAGCCCAAGTGTTCTGGCATCAGGGGAAAGATCAGCTCCCTCCAGCTGACCCCAAATGGTGGGGTACTATGGGGCGCAATAGGGGACCTCATGCAAATCTAAAAACAGCCAGAGACTCCCTGGGGCTGAAGGACGACAGGGCCTCTGTATCTAGTGATCCCAAAGACTCACAGAAGGAGGCTGTGGCATCTCACTTTGGTCCCCACCACCGACATGATGTACAGTCAGCAAGAGGAGGCAGTGTCTGTAGGACAGAAAGCGCTATCCACATGGAGAATGTCCACGTGATGGTTGGACAGAAAGGGCTATCCATATGGAGAATTTCCAAGTGATGATTGGACAGAGAGTGCTATCCACCGGGGAACGTCCGCGTGATGATTTCCAGGACACGCCCATCCTCTCAGCTCATGTCTTTGAGCCAGAGGTCACTGCTCAGCAGAGAAACGGGTTATCTTTGGTAGTGTGGCAGGGCCCCATGACACGGTCAGGCTGTACAGAGGAGCAGAGCCAGGATACGGTCTGCTCTAGAAGGCCAAGACCGTGCAGGGAGGCAGCCCTGCCCACAGGCTGCAGATACGTAGCTAATGCAGATGGGAAATTCGTGTGAACCCGCATCACAAGCTGCTGCTCACGCAGTTGGACCTGTCACATTTCTCTGACTAGCAGGCACATATAATACACACACCCATGTTCGCTTAAATATACTCATCAAGATCAACAATACACACACACTCTATGTTCACAGGTCCTCATGCACATACGCCATATGACAATCACCAATACATAGATCAGCTTTGTACACACCTGCGGAATGCATACACACACACACACACAACATGCACAGGCACTCAGATCTATAGATTAGCATGCATCAACCCACATCTAAGACATATACAAATGCACAGCAACATACAAGTATGCATCTGTACTTGTAGAAACAGGCATACACACAAATGCAGAAGCTAACATGTATGGACACTCAAGAAAGGATGCACACACACACACACACAGACACACACAGACACAACATGCACAGGCACTCAGATCTATAGATAAGCATGCATCAACCCACATCTAAGACATATATACAAATGCACAGCAACATACAAGTGTGCATCTGTACTTGTAGAAACAGGCATACCCACAAATGCAGAAGCTAACATGTATGGACACTCAAGAGAGGATGCACACACACTCACACAGACACACACAGACACAACATGCACAGGCACTCAGATCTATAGATAAGCATGCATCAACCCACATCTAAGACATATATACAAATGCACAGCAACATACAAGTGTGCATCTGTACTTGTAGAAACAGGCATACCCACAAATGCAGAAGCTAACATGTATGGACACTCAAGAGAGGATGCACACACACTCACACACAGGCACACACAGGGGCAGGTTGAAACTGTGGGAGGTTTCATTAGTTCATGTATCTTTCACCTCTCCCCACAGGTGGCTCTGCCTGGAAGACAGTCGGCTGAGAAGGCAGCTTCTGGGCCTTGTGGGCACAGGGAGCCCCAAGTTCACTATTGATTTCTGCCTTTCATTCGGCATCAGGACGGGCTCATCAGAGTGAGCTGTGCAGTCTGTAGGCGGTCCTGCATGTAGGAAGCCTGGAGCCGACAGTTTGCCGAGAGAGCAGAGGTTGCTCAAGACAAGGACTCACTAAGAGGAGCAGACCTCCCTCCAGCCAGAATCCTGCCCCTGCCAGAGCAAGGGGGCAAGGGGGTGAGGGGGCAGTGCACAGCCAGGGAGAGGAAGCCTTTGGAAGTGAACCCTGAGCTCAGCGCCCTGGTGTCAGGCTCTTGCCGAGCACGGAGACGTCTGAGGCAGCGTCCTGCGGCGGTCATGAGCTGTCTCTGGACTCCTACCGCCTGGCCTGAATCCCGATCCACTTTCCACCTCATGTCAGCTGCGTGCCCTTCCTCAGGCTGTTCGCCCTCTCTCCCCCAGTGCCTCCATCTCCAAACGCAGAAATACTAGGGGTGCATGAGAATGAGGTGAGCAGAGCATGCCAGGCAGTGGGAAGGGAGCGAGGCAGGCAGCAGAAAGGACTGCGGAGCAGGTCGACCCTTCTGGAGCTCCCTCCTGCCCCTCTGCCCGCCACCTTAAATCCAAAATCTTGCTTGCATTTCCAAATGGAAGTTTTAAAAGTGAAAATCAATGCACTCCAACAGAAAGCACAAATGTTCAATTACGAGATAAATGGAGCATTCAAGAACACATTACGTAACACGATTGGTTAATTGTGCAGGCGTTAAAGATCTAGAAACGCCAGCGGACCTTCGGCTATGCAATGAGGCATGGCTGCCTCGGACGGAAACAAATTCGCAAGGCAACCAGATAATCCAGAAAAACAAATGCCTGCCACTTATCCATCCTGTTTGCAGGAAGGGAAATGAATCCCCACGCTCCCATACTGAGCAGTTCCCACGGGCACCTGCCTCTGATTACTGCTTACCTTGGTATCCGCTGCACCACCATGAGCCGGGCCTCAGTGACTCCACTTGTCATTTACAGTAAAGGTCTGCAGTGCCTCCTCCAAGTGCCTTCCAAGCGGGGGGGCCTCGGATCAGTGAGGCCCCAGCAAAAAAGGGGGTGCTCCTTCGGCCAGGGCACCATGGCACTCAGCATTGCACCCTGCCCCCGGCCCACCATGCCCCACGGCCGGCTGTACACTTCTGCCTTTGCTCTCAATGAGGAGAAAGTTCCGACATCTGACAAATACTTATTAAGTACCTGTGGCGTGTAAGGCCCATTCAACCAAAGTCTGGGGAAGCAAGGCCAAAGCTTGCTATACTTAGCCACTGCGGCCCGCTAGCTTCAAGGGTCTCCCCGACCAGTGGTGTTAGGTGCTGGCTGCGGGCTCAGGCACCTCTTACACGGGAAAGCATCTGTGCACCTTCTGGGCACCTCCCCACCGGAAGGAGGCTTTGCTTACTCTGGCTGCAGGAAGATGCTGTACTCAGTGTATACCATGGGCAATGGGACCTGGGTGCCCGTGGCCAACCAGGGTCCAGCTGCCATGGTGGTGGTTGTGGTGGGGCCTGCGCCATTGAGAACACATGCACATGCCTCCCTCCTCATGGTTCACTGGGGCAGGAGCAAGGCCTGTGCGTATGCTCACTCACACTGGCCCGCACCTGGACTGCCTTTGTGGGAAGGAGTAGAACGAAAGGATCAGTTGCCTGGACTCTGGAACCAGCCAGTGGGGTTCAAATCCCAGCTCTGTCACTTTCCTAGCTGGGGGACCCCTCCCAGCCTCAGTCACAGAGACCTCTTTGCTGAAGGTCATTGGGGGATTCCATGAGGTCGTGCCTTTAGCTCCCTGTTCAGCACACAGGACGGGATGTCCTGTATGGAGTGTTCCTGATTACCGCCATCATTGCTGGTGAGTTTATCTGCTCTGGCCTTAGGGACACCAGAAAGTTGGGCCCCTGCCCCAGGGATGCTGGGTTCAGTGGCCTGCACCAGAAAGGCCACATCACAGTGTCTAGAGCCCTGGAGAATACAGCTGCCCAGGGCCCAGCCTCTCCAGGGCTGAAGCAGGAGCACCCACTGCCATTCAACTGGCCCCGAGAAATCCCCCAGGATACCTGGTGCTAGTGAGATCCCAGCCTCCCCTGGGGCTCCTTCACCCACCTGCTCTTGCTGCTGGGCCAGCCTCAGCCCTTCAGGTCCTGTGGTGTGGGGGTACAGCAGACACCTCTCCACAACATCCAGCTCTCCACAAGATGCAGCTCACGGCTCACACGTGCCAGGCCCACACGTGCCGGCTGGGGGCTTGAAGACTTCCTGGAAAGAAACAAATGGCTCAGGTTTCATCAACAAGCATAGATGCTCATTTGAAAGAAATGATTCCCACTTCACACCTTACTGTAATTTTCCAATTAATTGTGATTTAAATATGTTAATGCAGCTAACTAGGTTGAGCATCAGCTTAAAGACTTTCTGAATAATGAAGCAAGACCTCCTGGTACACAGAAAAAGCAGGAAATTTTCCATTGAGCACAGCAGAATGGAGACAGACATACAGTCCTGAGACGGGGCCGGCCTCAGCCATAGGCCAGGCCCAGGCAGAGAGCACAGGAGGGGCCTGGAGTCTTGCGAGGCCCAGGGGCCATGCCCTCCTTCCACTCCCTTTGCTGGGTTTTCTCTGCAGAGAGCACCTGCACTTTCATTCATGGTGCATAGAAGGAGCCCTGGGGAGGTCCTTAACCCCAAATATCCCCCTTAGTAGCCTGCTGCCGCTGCCCAACTCATTCACATTACTGTTTCAACTCTTCTTACTGTTGCCTCTAGCTCTCTAGACCCCAGCCCAGTCTCCAGAGACATGTGGGCCTGGTCACTGCCAGGAAGATGTCCCCTTCCCTCCCTGGATGGAGCCCAGGCAGACTATGGTGGGCTTGGGGGCCTGAGCTGCTTGGTGCTGGGACTTGCTCTCCCCCTCCAGGTGGGATAAGCCAAGGGGCCTTGGACAGCCAGCAGAGGATGCTCCTCCATGGGAGAAGTCCATGCTGCTGTTTCCACCCATGGCCTCCTCCACAGCAGCCTCTAGTCCCTCGGGCAACATCTGAATGAAGGGGTTTAACCATGACTTTGCCCTCCCTGGATTCCCCACGACCCAGTATTCACCCTTGGACCTCCCTGCCTCCCTGTCTGTTACACAGGGCAGATGGAGATGCTGACCTGGGGGTTGTCGTAAAGATGAAATAGGATCAAGTTCATGAAAGCTGGCTGTGAGTGCTGAAGCTATGCCTGGGGAGGTGGCGGGCGCCCACCCGGAGATGCCTGTGGGGGCACTGAGGTCTCAGTTCACACGGGTGCCTCTTTCCATGGGCTGACAGGCGGGTCAAACAGCCCACTCAGTTACAACCTGGTCCACCTAGACCCTGGGCTGTGGGTCCTCCACGAGCTGCCTAAGGGCCCTGACGTCCCGCTGTGCTCGGCTCTCGCCAGGACATTCTGCTAGTGCCACTCAGGCTGCCATGACAGATGCCACTGGCTGGGTGGCTTCAACAACAGAAGGGGACTCCCCCACAGCTCTGGAGGCTGGAAGTCCAAGAGCAAGGTGTTGTCAGCTGGTTTTTGCTGAGGCCTCTCCTTGGCTTGCAGATGGACGTCGTCTCCCTGTGTCCTCACACGGTCATCTCTCTGTGCATGCACAGGTCTGCCGTCTCTCTCTCTCCTTCTCTGTGTCCTAATCTCTTGTTATAAGAACATACTGAATTGAGGTTCACCTTAATGACCTAATTTTAATTTAACTACCTCCTTAAAGGCCCCGTTTCTAAATACAGTCACATTCTGAGGGACTGGAGTTAAGGCTTCAACATACGAATTTGGAGAGAAACAATTCAGTACATAGGAGACATAGAATGGTCCTCCAGTCCAATGTTACTTTTTTAATTTGTTAATTCATTCAACGGTTATCTATGGGATGCATACAATATACCAGACGCTGTTCTGAGTGATGTATTTAAGGGGATACAGTACAGTAGTGGATGAAACAGAAAATGTTCTGCCCGCGTGGAGCTTGTGTTTCAGGGCAGGGAGATAGACAAGATGTAAATAAACAACACAAGTGTAGAATCTGTCAGCTGGCATTAGGTTGTGTGGAAAAACTACATTGTAATTAAGGGAATCAGAGACCTAACTTGCTCCAGAAGGACACAGGGAGCAGACAGGTGGACCAGCAGTCACTCTGAGAAGCAGCCTGCATTTGGGCATTCAGATGGAGCTGGGTGGGGCCCCACCTCTCAAAGCACCGACTCTGCCTGGTGCTGACAGTTCTGTAGTGATGGGTTCATGTTCTGTGGTATTAATGGTTCATTTAGCTGAATTCTTTCTTCCAGTTATAAATTGGAGAGTGACTTTAGACTTTGCCAGTCACTGTAGATTTACGAAGGCGACAATGATGAATGTACAGATTAGCATGGATCAGTTTCTGATGTGGTCATTACCCTTAGTGCCTGGCAGTGTCTTAGTGACCTAATTAAGCAAGGGGAATCGGAAGAGTCCTGTTTGTTAATACAGAAAAAAGCGTTTGGTTTCAATACACAAGAGGCAGGTCAGGTGCCGTCATGGCTGAGAAAGAGGCAATAGCGATGATAATAAAAGCACCAGAGAAGCTCCTTAACACTTTGCAGTCACAGGTCAAGATTTCCTCTGTGCTCATGGTGGAGATAAAGAATCAGAGATGTAGAAATATTGGCCCGAAACCCATATTGAGGCAGAAGCTCCCGCCTCCATGTAACTCCCCTGGGACCAGCATTCTATGGCAGAAAACCTTGATGTGGTGTTGAAGGCCATGGTGAGGTCACGCATCTCATCCCGTGAACTCTTCGATCCAATCCTGACTTTGCAACTTGCCTCTGTGCTCATGCCATGTCCTCACTTGATACAGCAAAGGAAGAGGAAAGCACCAGCAGGGGCAGCCGCGCACTCGGAGCTATTTAATCAACCACCTTTGGTGGGACAGAGTCAGGAACAGAATTATAATTTCCTTTTTAAAGATGAGAAAAAGGCAGGGGCTTAGAAGGCCCAAGAGACTCACCCAAAGTCACATAGCCAAGGGAGGCGTTGGCTGGCTACTTTGGGCCACGGAACCCCTGCCTTGCCTCCACCTTGGTGACCTCTTCGTGCACAGACTGGACCACATAAGGTTGGCTCCTTATGCAGCTGAAAGCAACGGCTGGCCCCCAGGCGGGTCCCAAGAGCCCCAGGTTCACTGAAGATGCAAATCTCTGCTGTGCCCAGAGGCCGACCAAGGAGAAAGCTTGGATTCCATGCTGGGTGTGAAGCTGAGCTCCTTCCTTGTTGTTCTGAGGATGTCACCATGCCCAGCCACCGAGGGAAAGGCAGCTTCTTTAAAGCCTGATGGATTCCAACAGGTCTCTAGCAGAACATCTGAAGCCTCTAATCAGGCAGAACCCAGTCCAGACCACCCTGGTTGTCAGACGACCCGCAAGAGGGTCCCTAGGGCATAAGCCATGCAGGCACTGGCCTGGGAGTTCTCAGGAAACTCCATTCCCAGACTGGTCTGGAATATTCAGCTTTGATGATAAACTACTCACACTCTAGCCCCCATGTGGGATTTACCATGGTCTCTCCCCGCTCAGTGTCCCCTGTCCCAAGGCAGATTTGGGAGTCCTCTTGTGCCCGTTCCCCAGAGACTGAAGATTCTGAGTGGGTTGGAACCCTGTCTGCTTTTTCTTTGGGTCTCACCCACTGCTGTTAGAAAAAGAGCTTGACACAGCCAGAGCATGGATGATGCATGGAGGAACAGGTGGGAAGGTGGCCCAGTCACAGTCCCCGCCCAAGCATGCCGGGGTTACATTCTGGGTAAGCAGAGCAGAGGGGCAGTCACAAAGTGATCAGAGACCAAATGACACTGCCAATTAGCATTGTCAGGATAATACTGTCCAGGGAGAAAGACGGAGTTGCCCCCTAGAGACCAACTACATGTTTAAGGTGCCTGCAAAACCAGGTCCAGTTCACATGATGAGTGACTCAGAAGTTTGCAATGAAAAAAATTCAAAAATATTTTCCTTCCTGCATATCAGTAATTTTTGTGTCTGAGGTTTAATAGTATTTGAATTACCCATTGGGCATGGCGTCACTCTTTCCAGTGCTCTAATATTCTAGCTCCCACCTTGCACCCCACAGACAGCTTCTTCTGTAGCGCCTGGTGGATAGTGGCGAGAAGGTACCTCTCTGACATTTGTCCTACCCAAAGCACACCTCAAAGCCCTGATCCCTGTCCAGACCTGTTAGAGAAGGACCCTGGGAACACTCATGACTGCAGGCCTGGGATCTGAGAACTGTACCTAGGGTATGTCAAGGCACAGCCTGCCCTGGGCATGCCACACAAGCAGTTTTACCAACATGAACTCATCATACCTTCATAAGAAACCCACCCATTTCATAGAAGATGAAACTTGAGACTCAGGGAAGTGAATGAGTCTGTTCAAGATATTAGCTAGAAAAGGGTAGGACAAAGAATCTAACCCCAGGTGATGTTAACTCCCATACCTGAGTTTATACGTGGTACCAGACCGCCTCTCTTGGGTGCTATGCTGCTCTTCTGGGCGGTTTTCCTAACTCCAAAGCCTCCACCTCTCCTCCTCCTTTTCTTCCTCCTTCTTCCTGTCTATCTATATCCAGCTGGCCAATCATAGCCAAAATGGCCTCTGAAGACTCTCCCAGGAGTCTGCAGGATGCTCCCTGCACGTATCCAAGGCTACGGCCACTCTCCTTACTTTCCAAACTCCTGGAATATGGCTCTGACTCCCGCTGCACCTGGGCTATCCTCTATTCCAGCCCAAGGCTGTTTCTCTGTGTAATCAAGTTTTTCCTCCTGAGTCACCCACCCTCAGGCCTGTGCGCACACTGTTATCCTCACTGGAAGGGCCTTTTCTGGCTACCCACACAAATCCATCAGTTTACATCCTTGCCTGGCACCCCTTGGGACTCTCTGTAGTAACTGGCAGGGCTTGAAGCAGAGAGGAGTCCAGTGGCTACCGAGTCACTCATCTCCTCTTCGTATTATGAGTTATTAAATAACATTAGTCTCTATTTCAATCCAACCACCTATTTCATATTTGTTTGTCTGTCATTTGACCCAGACAACTCTAAGGCTTCTTATACACCACATGCCATCCATGTCACTGGTGGCTTGGTTAGACAGCTTGAAACCAATGGCCATTGATAAGAACTGATGGGTGTGTACTTGTTAGTATAATAGGATCAATGGACTCCATTACAGAGAGACGGGGGATGTGGGTTCCTGAAGGGACAGCTCTGATTCTTCCACTTACCAGCTGATAAACATACCAGGGCCACAAAAGAGGTAGCAACCAAGTTTCTTCTCCTGACAACTCACACACATGCCCTGTCTTCAGACAGCTCAATGACTTAGTTTGTCGGAAAGCAGTTGATTTTTTATTTACTGAAATACCTTATTTCCATGTTTGAATTCCTCAAATGCCTATGCCATATATCCATCTACTTCTGCAACCTAGTTTGTCGCCATCCTCTGGTTTATTCTGTGGTTTGTGTAGAACAGGATGTCTTGAGTATGTGGAATAATCCCTGAGCTTTCAGTTCTTTGAAATCTCTCCTCGCCTCTTGCCTCAGGATCTGCTGCTTCCTTTGCCTTCAGTGTTTGCTTGGCCAACTCCTATTCCTCCCTGAAGGACAGATTCACAGGTCTCCTTCTCAGTGAAACCTTAGTTGACCCCCTCTTTACTTAGAACATGTGTAATTACTTGTTCATTCCCTCCCTCATTAGATTATAAGCTCCCTTAGGGCAGGGCTCCCTCCACCTTTTTCATCTCTTTATTTCCGGTGTGTAACATGATACTGCCACAGAGAAGACACTCAATAAATATTTCTTCAAAGAATGAATAAATGTTCAAATTAAGGCCATTAATCCAGTGTGATGATGCCAACAGTCCCACTTAATAATCTGCCCGAAGCCCTTTCCTTTGCTGTTTTCCAAGAGGAGATTGAAGCGCCCAGGGCTCCCACGGAGGCAGCAGCCATGCGCAAGGCTTGTCAAAGAGGCCACAACTCAAAAAACAACCGGTTCTGGTGTTAGCCTTTTCCCCCTTCTCCACAGAGCAGAAGTCACATGGAATGAGGTCCCATGGTCTCCTCTATAAACATGTTTGGATGTTTCTCACTTAGGTCAACATTGACAGTCATTGGAAGTGGCACATTTAAACACAAAAAGCACGAGGCATTAACAGATCCAGCCGCTCAGGGCCCTGCACCCTTTACACGAAAAGCCCTTAAATAAACGTAACATGCCTCAATTGTGTAAATGCCAGGGCTTTCGAAGCCACTTGCTCCCGTGTGCCCTTGATGGGCCTTTCTTCGACTTTCTGTCTCTGTGGCCACAGAGGACTTGATGGCCAGGGGAGGGGGAAATGGGCACCCTGGCACTTGCACAGCCTCAGTCTCAAGGAAGCCAGGAGGGAATGGGGCTGCAATCCCAAACTGCACTTCTGTGAATTCCACTTGCTAAAAGGCTGCACTCCCACACTTGTTGGCCTGTATCCGACCGGGGGTTATGTCAGCTGTGGCCACTGCATATCTTGGGTGTTTTTCCCCAAGAAGTTACTGTGTCACACTGCAGTCCCCTCTGGGCTGTGTGCGTAATGCCCTGCAGCCCACTGGCATCTCTGTCATTCCAAAGCTCTTCTGTGCACGCTGTGTCATGGTGACCATGGATGCACACCTGTGGGGTGGTGGAAAGGTAGAGTCTTCATCTGTTGATGAGGAAACTGAGGCATAGTACAGTTGCCTGATTGCCCAGACCTCCCAGGCCAAGGGCTCCCTTCCAGATAGCAAGCACCCTCCATATCCACCTGCACAGGCGCCAAGTGCCAGCCCCTCTGCCAATGATGCCAGAGGTGATGTCATTGCCAGAAGCCACGGCCGCTCTCCAAGGCTTCCCACACAGACTGCTGCAGAGGCCCTACTCCCGGGGACCACTCTTGAGGTCCCCATGTATTTGCATTAAGGTATCAGGGGACCATCATTTTTTAAAGGTCCAGCCTATGTCTGAGGGGTGAGGGAGGCTGGTCTATGCAGACATTGGGTTCTTGGCTTGACTTTGTACCTCACTGGACTTGCACACCCTTCCTGGAGTGCCTGGGCCCAGGTACAGCCTATGAAGGGATGGGCACAGTGGGCAAGGCTTGATTCAGCAGGATGGGTTCATGGCCATTTGCAGGACAAAGAACTTGTAGTTTTGGTTTTGCAGCCATCATCCCAAAGTTGAAAGTGACATCATTGACACAGAAGCCTGGGCACCCCCACTGGTAAAAATATCAAAGAAGGGAAAGGGTATTTTACAGCCTCAGGTTAAGCCACCTGGGCATAAAACAGTAGCCATGGGGTGTTGGTGGCCTGGGGAGCATGTTCACTGTGGGCACTGGGTGGGTAGGAGAGGCTGCATCTGTTCTCCGGGTCTTTGGAAACCAGGAGTCCCTCCCTTCTCCTCACCATCCCCAGTACTTTGGCATCTCCCTGCAGTCTGCCTCTTATGAAATGTCTGGCTTTGATTTCTCAGAGTCCCAGCCCAGGGAGCTGGAGCGGAAACACAGGGCAACAGAGCATGATGAGAGCGGGTGCCACTCACTCTGCCAGGGCACGAGGAATGGACACAATAGCTTGTGGGTCAGCAGAAGAAATCCAGCACCATCAGAGTCTGTGTTAGGTCGAACAGCATCCTCAAAACTCTCCTCTTCCTGAATCTGTTGTTGAAACCTTATTCAGTCATAAGGTATTTGCCGATGGAATCAAGTTTAGATACGGTCATATCTGATTAGGGTATGTCCTAAATCCAACATGACTAGTATCCTCATAGGGAGAGGGAAGTTGAGACACAGAGACACAAACACACAGAGAGAACACAGCCTGAGGATGGAGACAGAGATCGGAGCCATGGATCTACAAAGCCAAAGAACACCAAGAGAGCCTGCCACCATCAGAAGCTGGGAGGGAGGCAAAGAAGGAACCTCCCTTCCAGCACCTGTTAGGAACCAACCTTGCTGACACCTTGATTTAGGACTTTTAGTCACTACAATTGCAAAAGAAGGCATTTCCAGTGTTTCAAGCCACAGGTTGTGATATCTTCTCATGGCAGACACAGGGCACTAACATGGGACCCTTGTCACCCTGCCCCAACCCAGGACAGAAACAGGGACACTGTCCAGGAACTCATTAGGGAGGGTCTTTTGCCTGTGTGTGTGCATGTGCAGGCCACAGGGATTACACAGAGGACCCTGAAGGACAGGAGGCCAGGGCACACGTCTCGCTTCTGTGTCAAACCATCCCTGTATTGCCCTTGATCTGATGGGTGAGCGGGTGAGCTCGCAGGAACAGGGTGCTCACCGTCTTTGGAGCAGCCCCATCTCACGTGATTGAATTAAGGCAACTGGCTCCAGACCTGTTCTCCAGATGGATCCACGGAGGTGTAGGTCCTCCCAGCTGTCTGTCGCTGGCACACCGGTGTCAGCTCGGGTAATTGCAGAAGAGCTGCAGCCAGGTTTCTGGGGCTGAACATCACTCACAGTTGTTTTGCAGATGCAACCGTGGGCTGTGCCCTGGACCTGTGGCCCTAATTTGCATAATAGTCTTTGTCCAGAAGGAGAGAGGGAAGGGGAGAAGGAGAGCAGCTGCCTCTTTCTGCTGGTCCTGCCGGCCAGGGCTGGGAAAGCTGATGCCATCTGTTGGAAGGGATTGGCCCCTACTCCAGGGGGGCCAGGTGCTCCAGAAACCAGGAAAGAGACTGACTTCAGGAGGCAAAGTCCCTCTCAGAGCGCCCACTGCCAGGCTGCTGTCTCTGGGAGGCTGAGTCATGCTACCATGTTCACAGAGACTGGCAGCTTCTGAAGTGTCCTCAGATGCTGGGGTCAGCTGGAAGATCCCGGAAGTGTCCATTCTAAGCTGTTTTAGACATGACCACAAAGCCACCTTGCCAGCTACAGAGGGCGCCTTAATCCAGCTAAGGATCCAGCTCCAGGGTCAATGGTAGATGGTTTCCCTGATCAACTCAACCCAGGGCAAGAACTCTGGGCTCAGGCCTTGCCAGAGGAGCCTGAGAACCCAGACCCGAGCCCCAGTATGGAGCAGAGGAGACTGCCGTTGGGGAGACCACCTCTCCACCAACTCCCCATCCCCCAAGGTACTGGCACTGTCTCCTCTCTACAGTCAAGCCTGAGCAGGTTCTGCAGAAAGCTCCCCAGGGAGGAGGGTGCACTGGGGCAGAATTCAGGACTAGCAAGCCCGCTGGGGTGGGGGCAAGGCTAGTGGCAAGAGACCCCTTGACTAAAAATGCTGCCACCACCATTCCTAGGGTGCCCTGGAGCCTGGGATGGAGCATGTGAGGTATCCCTACCCCCACCCGCTTCCCATAAGGTCATTCCACTGGGTACAGTCAATTTCCTGCAGACCTGGTTCAAGCTCAGTGCCAGGCTGTGCCTCATTCGACCTGAGCATTCGAGACCTCCTGGAGGGCAGGAAAAAGTCCCCACCCCAGCCTCTCCCACAAAGATGCTGAGCATCATCGGAGCCTGAGATCTCCCTAGCAGTGCCGGAGACACGTTCTGCTACAGGCCCTGTCTTCTGCAGTTTGCAGAGCAGCTATTACAGTGCAGACTTCTTAAACACATGATGCTTTGAAAAGTCTGGCTTTGCTTGTAAAGCGGAGAGAGCACAGGATTTGGAATCAAAAGAGATCCAAACCATATCACATACCCTTTCCAAGGCCTGCCACCCAGTTCCTGAACTTGGCAGGGCAGAACATTCCCTAGGACCTCCCTCCAACACGGAGACAGATTTGCACAGCAACAAAAGGCACACAGTTTGGAGTTGAACCCAGGCGGTGTCTGAGCTGAGCTCTGAAATTAAGCCAAATTAAGGCGTGGCTGCGGAGAGACAGGGCTCCGCCTCTCCTTGCTGGGGGACAACCCGATTCACTCTGCTGGACCTCAGTGTCCCCACCTGGAGATGAGGGGAAGCTGCAGAGTCCTCTGGGAAAGAAAGTGCTTCGCAAACTAGAAAGAGCTCCAGAAATGTGCCCTCCATTCACCCATGTCCCCGGGGGCACGCCTCATCCGGGCAAATGGAAATCCCAAAGCTTGGTTTCTTTCCTAGGCCTCTTAGGCCTACTCCTACATTCTGCTCTTCTTGGCACGCTTGACTATGGAGAAGAAGGCCTCATTTATGGAAACGTTTCACTCAGTAGACTCCATGTCCTTTGTTTATCTCTCAAGACTGTCAGCTCCGGCCGGGCGCGGTGGCTCAAGCCTGTAATCCCAGCACTTTGGGAGGCCGAGACGGGTGGATCACGAGGTCAGGAGATCGAGACCATCCTGGCTAATATGGTGAAACCCCGTCTCTACTAAAAATACAAAAAACTAGCCAGGTGAGTTGGCGGGCGCCTGTAATCCCAGCTACTCGGGAGGCTGAGGCAGGAGAATGGCGTGAACCCGGAAGGCGGAGCTTGCAGTGAGCTGAGATCCGGCCACTGCACTCCAGCCTGGGCGACAGAGCGAGACTCCGTCTCAAAAAAAAAAAAAAAAAAAAAAAAAAAAAAAAAAAAAAAAAGACTGTCAGCTCCTTGTTTACTTAAATAGAGATTTAATCAAAAGCAATAGAAGGTGGTCTTCCGGCTGCTGGCTCTCCCCTGCTCGCTCCTAAATGCCAGAGCATGCCTCACTCCCAGAGCATGCTCACTTTGCCGAGGCATGCCATAGGTATCTTTCACTTTATTTTCTTTTGGACTGCAGGCTCTTTCGAGGGACCTAATATGGACTGAATGTTTGTTTTGCCCCAAAAGTCTTCTGTTGAAGCCCTAATCCCTAATGTGATGGTATTTGGATAAGGGACTTTTGGGAGGTGATAAAGATTAGCTGAGGTCATGAGAATGGGGCCCTGATACAATAGGATTAGTGCCCTTAAAAGAAAAGACACCAGGGAGCTCTCTCTCTCTCTCTCCTCTCTCCCCCTCCCTCTTTCTTTGTCTCTTTCTTTGAATGCCCAAATTAGAGGTCACAGAAACACACAGCAAGAAGGCCGCTGCCTACAAGCCAAGAAGAGAGGCCTCAGAATGAACCTACCAGGCCAGCACTTTGATCTTGGACTTCCCAGCCTCCAGAACTGTCAAAATAAATGTCTGTGGTTTAAGCCACTCAGCCTGTGACATTTGGTTATGGCAGCCTAAGCAGACTAAGGCAGGACCCTTTCCTGGATTCCTGCCACCCAAGAGACTCAATCCATTGCAACCTGTTCCATGTCTGTCCACCTGGTCCTGAGAACACTAGAAACCTGGTCCAACCCTGAATTGAATTTGTTGGCATTCTGGGGCTTATTGAGGCCCTGGAAGTTCTCATGGATTGGAGTTTTTCCATAGCTCACATGGGCATATCTCAGCACCCCTCTCTGTTCACAGGAGGTGCCAGCCTGTGGGGTGACTGCTCCAAGACTCCTGCCTCCTTGCTGCCAGTTCCTGTAGAAGGCGGCCTCCTGGGCTCATGGGCACTGCCAGCCAGACCTGTTCCCGTCTAGCTGCAGCCGCAGCAGCAGCCTCATGGAGGTGAGGCGTGTGCTCCTCAGGGAGGGCAGAGCACATCAACGCAAGCGGCCAGCACACCATGCCCCTGGCACGGGCTGATGTACCAGCTGCAGCTCCAACAACTGTCATCTGACATCCTGACACAGACGACTGCCAGGAGCTTGGAGGCCTGGGCAGATCTTTCCCACCACGCCCGGACCCCCGGGCCCAGCCTCCAGCCAAACAGGTGTACAACAGCCTGTTGCAGCTCCTCTGAGAAGGCCATAGGGTCCAGAGAGGTCTCTGAGTGAAGAACAGATGAAAAGAACAAAGGCGGTTAGGCCTTGCGTTGACAAGCTCATTGATAGCAGTTTAGGGGAAGCAGGTCTGCCTGGTGACAACAAATTGCTCCTAATGGCTTTTGCTGCCTGCAAGCCCCCGTCAGAGAGAACAAGCTGTCAGGCTGGTCTAAGGGAGGCACATTCCCCTAAGCAGAGGGACCCCTGTTACTTCCCATTTCCCAGGGCTTGCCCCTGTGGGGACACTATGTGGTGGACACAAGTAACCAGGAACCCAGCACTGTGGGAAGAGTCACCGTTTGAGTGATGACAGCTGTCAGATTTCTCATTCCAAATGTCAGCCTTGCTCAGGCATGCTAAGTGCATCCAGGTAAGCCCAGGTAAGGCATTACATTTTGCAACTTCATTTTGCAAGTACAGAAACTCCAACTCCGAAGGGTTCATTTTCCCAGGGTTGCATCATGGAGAGAGTGGCAGAACTCAGCTCAGAAACTGCCTGGGTTCAGCTCCAAACTGTGTGCCTTTTGTTGCTGTGCAAATCTGTCCCCATGTTGGAGTGAGGTCCTAGGGAATGTTCTCCCCTACCAAGTTCAGGAAATGGGTGGTGGGCCTTGGAGAAGGGTACGTGATATGGTTTGGATCTGTGTTTCTGCCCAAATCTCATGTCAAATTGTAACCCCCAATGTTGGAGGTGGGGCCTGGTGGGAGGTCATTGAATCATGGGGTGGATCCTTCATGAATGGTTTAGCACCATCCCCTTGTTACTGTATAGTGAGTGAGTTCTCATGAGATCTGGTCATTTAAAAGTGTGTAATACGCCACATCTCTGTCTCTCTTGCTCCTGCTCCTACCATGTAAGGTGTGCCTGCTTCCCCTTCACCTTCTGCCATGACCGTAAGTTTCCTGAGGCCTCCCCAGGAGCATAAGCCCCTATGATTCCTGCACAGCCTGCAGAACCATGAGCCAATTAAACCGCTTTCCTTTATACATCACCCAGTCTTGGGTATTTCCTTATAGCAGTGTGAGAACAGACCAATACTGTGTGTAACCCAAACCCTGTCTCCTTGAAATGCCAACAGATATCTTCTTTAAGGAAAATGACAAGGCTTGCAGAGGCTCAAGGAAAATCATCTTATTTTTAGAAAGGAAAGCAACAAGGTAAAGCCAAGCAGGGTTAGGGTGAGCCGGGAGACTGGGGCCACTATCTGCAGGTGACTCCTCTTCTTTTATCCTCATGGCACCAGCTGAGACAGTGTGGCCAACCTGTTTCTGGGGATTTGCTCTGAGGAACTTCTGCCTTGTCCCAGAAAAGCATATTCAGAAAAAGGCATGTCCACGCACAAGACTCTCAGCCTCCCCCACTGGAAGTGCAGGTGACAGTGCCATTGTTCAGGGGGTAGTCAGCAGTGACAGCAGCCTCAGCTGTGCCGAGCAAGGGCCTGCCATGGCACCGCACCTACATCCCCTACCACTGTGCCCTCACCTAGCAGGCCCTGGAGGCTGGCAGGTGGCATTAGCCCACCCCACCCCACCAGCCAGCCCTTTCTCCCCCATCCTGAGTCAGAGAGGGGGATCGATCTAAAAGGTTAGTGACTTTCTCACCTCCTGCTCAGACAGATCTGGACTTGGTGGTGAGGATTTGCACCAAAGGATGCTTCACCTCACTGGTCAAGTTTGCCTGTTTCAAGGTAAATAAAGATAGTGAGTACCAACAATACAATCGCCATGGGTGACTGATACAGTTTAGTTCTGTGTCTCTACCCAATCTCATGTCAAATTGTAATCCCCAGTGTTGGAGGTGGGCCCTGTGGGGAGGTGACGTGATCACGGGGATGGGATCTTCATGAGTGGTTCAGCACCATCCCCTCGATGCTGTTCCTGTGATAGTGAGGGAGTGAGTTCTCCTGAGATCTAGTTGTTAAAAGCTGTGTGGCCCCTCCCCCCTCTCCTCCTGCTCCAGCCATGTAAAGTGCTGCTTCCCCCTTTACCTTCTACCATGAGTGTACATTTCCTGAGGCCTCCCCAGAAGCAGATGCTGTCATGCTTCCTGTACGGCCTGCAGAACGATAAACCAATTAAACCTCTTTTCTTTGTAAATTACCCGGTCTCAGGTATTTCTTTATAGCAATGTGAGAACGGGTCAATACAGTGACTATTTTTGGATAATGTGAATTAAAATAAAAATGCAGCACCTGATTTCCAGCCTAACAGTGGGTAGTGCATTCATCCATTGTTCATTCACTCATCTGTTGCCTCCCATGGTGGCTGCCTAGTAAGTAGCTCCATCCCACCCCTTTGTTTGGTGTGAATTAATCAAAACACTCACCTGCTCCATTCACCTGTTGTGCCCTTTGGCTGCTGTAACCAATCAATAGTTACTTACTGTCTCACATCTGGCATCTATAAGTCTGAAATGAATTTCACTGAGCTGAAATCAAGGCATAGGGAGGGTCGCAATTCCTCAAGAGGCTCCAGGGGAGGATCCTTCCTTGCCTTTTCCAGCTGCTGGTGGCTGCCACCAAGCCTTGGCTTGTAGCTGCATCACCCCATTCTCTGCCTCTATGGTCACGTTGCTGCTCTGTCTTCTGGGTCAAATCTCTGTCTGCCTCCCAAGAGAACATTTGTGATAACATTTAGGGCTCGCCCGGATAATCCAAGATCATCTCCCCATTTTGAGATTCTGCATTTATTTACATCTGCAAAGTCTTTGCTGGATAAGGGAACATTCAGGGTTCCAGGAATCAGGACCTAGTACCTCTGGAGGCTGCTACTTAATCTACAACACCCACTATTACACGGTCAGTTAAT
Organism: Macaca thibetana thibetana; assembly: GCF_024542745.1. Taxonomy (NCBI): domain Eukaryota; kingdom Metazoa; phylum Chordata; class Mammalia; order Primates; family Cercopithecidae; genus Macaca; species Macaca thibetana. Next base: position 124,543,141 of record NC_065586.1, on the reverse strand, counting down.
TGTAGGTACCCACAGAATGGGGTAAGATGCACCTATCAGTTGTGGTGTTTTTCGAGATTTTGTTGTATTTCCCCTATCCTCGTGGTTCTGGAAGCTGCAGCTCCAGTCTGCAACCAGGCAGATTTGCTGCCACCTGGACCAGGAATTCCCTTGAGTGCTAGGAAGATGGATGCATTCATTTTCCTACTTGCTCTTTTCAATGTTTTCCAAATGTTCGCTAGGAAAGGATGTTACTTTTTGCTGTCTGTCTGTTGTGGTCTTGTCCCTGTGTATCCTGGTACCCACAACACACATTAACGTGGAGCTGGTGCCCTACACCTGTTGAGTGAGTGGACCTTGATGATGAGGGAAGACAAAGCAGTTTAGATGGTGAGGGGAACCTGTCTGTGTCCCGCCTCTGGGCTTCCGTGCTGCGTGCCAACCCATTGCCTAGCGCCTTTTGGCATACCCAGTGGCTGTGGGTGCCTTGTTCTGCATCCTCTCTCTTATTTCCTGTGCCTCCTTTGGGTGGGTGCTAAGGAACTACCACAGGTCATGCCCAAACCTCAGCCACTGGGTTGCAATGCTGGAATTTGCAGCAATCCAGACAATAAAGTCACACCCAGTGCAGTTGTGCGGCCTGTTACAAGTGGGCCGTGACTTAGCGCCTGTCACATTTCTAACGCCCACGCAGGTAGGATGGGGGATGTTTTATTCCCCTTTTGCAGCTCAGGAAATTGAGACTGGGAGAATTCAGTCGCTCGCCCCAGGCCACTCAGCTGGGAAGGGCCAGGGATCTGAACCTGGGGCTGTGTAACTTCCCAGCCTGGAGTTTCCTTGGCAAACCAGGGCAAGACAAGGAGCCTAATAAAGCTGACCAAACTGCGTTGTGAAACACAGTTTTAAAAGTTATGTTTTGTTTTCATTATTTTTATCTAAAACAATCAAACATGTGGAAGGTGGGGTGGGGGGACCCTGTTCTAAAGGGTACCCACCCACCCACAGGGTGTTCCCTCCACACGATGGGACTTTGCATTCACCAGATGTCGAACCCAGGGCGTGAGTTCCAGCCACGTCCTCGGCGCCCTGCTGCGGGGCATGGCTGCCCATCCTGCTACTGTCTTCCAGTGCCCTAGGTTTCCTTTCCAGCTTTTACAATTTAATTTGGTGCCAGTTTTTGGGGAATTCCGAGTTGGAAGCAGGGCAGCACCGGCGTCCACTTGCCACAGAGGCTGAGGCCTGGCAGGAGGAGCTTTTTCTTTCCAGGCTCCTGTGGGCATACACTGCTGTCGCCCCAGGCCCTGCTCCCTGCAGGCTGGTCCGCATGCCAGACCCTGCCATTTGGCACCCTCGCTGGTCCTCGAGAGAGCAGCGAGCAAAGCATCACCCTTGCAGGCCAGTGCCAGTCAGGACGGGGCATTTGCCCAATCACCCTGGAGCGGCCCGGACTTCTGGATGAAGCAGACTGCTGCCCTTTGATGCGCTTTTATTCACACCCTTTAAGAGCACTGAATTCACCCTGAAAGTGAAGTGGTTTATTTATGACCCCAGCCCTCACGTGGTGGTGAGTGGCGCCAACACACAGATGATTGTTTTTGGCTTCATCAGTTTTTGGTGATGTTTGCTCAACAGCATTAAGCTGAAATATCATTTGCCGGGGATCACTGCCCATCAGGCACTTAATTACATACAAAATTACATTTCCTTGCGGTTTCACCGAAAGCCCAGGGCATTGGGATAATTACTAAGAGAAAAGATAAAAAATCAAGTTTATCCCCCAAACCGTTCCACCAAACAGCAGCGAACAAAAGTATACAATGCTACCACTGAAATGTCCGTCTCTTGCAAAGTCAAGGCATTGAGAGTTGGCGCCTCAACCTCACCCTGCCTCACTACAGAGCTGCACAGATGACAGCTGCTTCCAGATAAGGCGGTGCGGGGGCCTTGAGGCTCTAGGACTCTTCGCAAACCCAACAAGGTCATTCCTTTTGAAAACTTCCAAAGGAGGCCATTGTGCCTTTCCAATTTTTTTTTTAATGAGTAAAAAGACAGAGATTAAACAGAGACTGTATTTCTAGAACTTTGGAAGGAGAGGGGCCTGGTTCTGCTCACTAAGTGACCTTGGGTGGGTCCTCGCCTCTCTGAGATACCCTCACCAGGAAGGTGGGGCAGCACGGCTCGCCTCCTAGGACTGCGGCGAAGCTTCCATGAGCTTACGTATGCAAAGTGCTTGGCTCAATCCCTGGCCTACACCAGGTGCACAAAAAAGTGGGAACGGTTCTGAGGACTGTTTCTGCAGGATTTTACAGAGGCAAAGGAGTCCTGGGCCTTTGTTCAGCCTGG